>NC_080740.1:18998724-19302474 GCF_020826845.1 Diceros bicornis minor
TTTAGATTGACTTCATTTGGAATGAAATACTTTAGAAGGATGAGGTTTAACCCAATGGCATACTTGAAACTCGATACCAATCTGATGAACTCATGTGGAATATATTCTATTCTAAATTCTGTTTTCTCAATTTCCTATTTCAACCCCCCAAGACTGCTCCTCTTTCATAGAAGTTATCTCCATGCACATTCTGGAGCCTTCAAAAATGTCTGCTGGGAAGAGGAAATTTTATAGATTTTGATCTCAGAACATTTCTAGTCTTCTTTTTAAAAGAATAAAAAAAAAACACATTATTCCCTTTTCCCCTCAAATTTTAGTATTATTTATTTTCAACTAGTTTCCTTTCTTTCAAATTCGAAGTAGATTTTAGAAATGTTTCTCTCCACACAAGGGAGTTCAGGTAGCCACTAACCAAAAATAAAGAAGTCATTCTAGCCAATACCTGATGACATTATTTTGCCTCAGATCAGAAGTCAAATATATTGTTAGACTTAGAAATCCATTAGAAACTTTAATTCCAAAGATCCAATCCATTGTTGTCCTTTTTTATGGGTATCAAGTTCATATATCACAGTTTTTGTTTTTTTGTGTGTATTTTTTCATTCCAGAAAGTATCTTAGAGTTTATCTAATCTAATCTGAATTTTATAGGAAACTAGATTTTAGATGGGCTAAATGATGTGGCCAAGATCATATAGATATCAACAAAAGTGGAACTAGATTTTAGATCATTTAACACCCAGGACACAAGTCTTTATACAACATTGTGTGTCTTAGAAGTTCAGATTTAAGGGAACTTGGTTCCAGGATTAGTGTAAAATTTTTCGGCATCATTTCTTTTCTTCTATGAATAAAATTATCACTAGATATTTATCTTCATGATTATGATTAGATGTTGGATTTTCTTATGGAATCAAATATATATGTATAAAAAATGATATGGAGAGCCTGACTCAGGAAAATGCTAATAGCTCAGGTTGAATCAATAAATACATTAAAGCTTCTACTTATCCTGCAACAAATTCCATACATAAAGTTGCCCGACAAATTCATTTGCGAGTTAAATGAGAGTATACCTTCTAATTTGTTTTCATATTTAATTATCCATTTATTCTTTTGATTCATAGGCAGTAATTTCATACTGTTGATTCCCTCTTGACCTTGTGCTTATAACTGAATCCTGAGATCTGGCTTGTGGCCCAGGAATATGCAGAAAATTGTTTATATTAGCAGCAAGCTGCCTTGAGCTGCAACGCTTTGATTTAACGTTATAACCGTACTAAAAGTAGCATAGCTTTCCCATGTAGTCTCTACTCTGTTCAAATCCCTTGTCATTATAACAGATGTTTGGATTATTGTTCTGTAAACTATGTCAGAATTTCAATCTCTAGTATCTGTTTATTATTCTCCAAGGGTGATATTACAAATGTTCTCATGCACAGTTAATACTTATAAAACAGTCTGTCTTATTTCCTACAAAAAAAAAGTCTTACCAGGAAGTTTTTGTTAATCAGAGTAAATACACCTAATTTGGAGAGGAGTTTTTTAAGTGGAAATGAGTAAATGGTTCCAGGTAAAAATGAGCAGTGTTTCAGAAAGTATTCCAGTCATTTAAAAAAAAAAAACTACAGCTTTTATCTTAAGCCTTATCAGATACTGATTTTTAAAATTTTATTTAAGTATATATGTAGTTAAAATTAAAACATGATAATTAAATAATTTTATTCTGATATTGAGATATAATTTAATTTATATCAATGTCTGTGAAAGCCGTATCTGCTAAAAACTTAATGGTTTTAAAGTGTGCAATGGTCACAAAATAAAAGAATTATTAGAATAAAAGAATGTGAAGGCTAGATGCTCATAAAGATATCACAACTGTATGGAGAGAACATCACTGTTTGAAATTTGTACTTAAATAGAAGCCTTATTACCTTAAAAAAAAAAACAAAGCAAAACAGGATTGCTGACAGCTTTTCAAAATACATTTTTAAAGCCTGAACTATTAGTTTCCTCCTGTTGTTTGAATGAGTTATGGCAGCTTTTACAAGGGCATGAAATAAGATTTCCTGAGGTAACAGTCCAATTGGATGTTGATGAAGAACAAGATCTCTGATATATCATTTGTTTCTCCTTTACACTTTTATATTTTAATTCTTGCTCAAAAGAGAATTGGTGTGTTCTAAACAGAGCCCACGTCAGATAAAGGAGCATTATGCCTGCTTATTACAAGAGATGTAAACACACTAATACTCTGAGGAATATTCTTACTGTGTTTCTAGAAAACGAGGTTTGTAGTTGAGTTAGAAATGTTTACATGAAAATAATTTGCTTCTCTTATTTACTTCACATACATTTTTATCTTTCTTGTTATATCCAATTTTTAGTTTTTCTTTCTTTTGAATATAAAAATGGCACAAAAAAAACAGGAGTGAGAAGAGAGAGAGGAGCCTACTCGTTGAAAATGATTTAGAAGGAGAATGACAGAAATCTTCTGGGAAATAAAAGAAGAGAAGGGAGAGTTTAAGGAAAGGGGTCAATTAACTACTCCATCAGCCCTATTGACAAAGATGTTGCATCTTTTACTTCATTTTGCCTTAAACAGTGGACACAGCTACAACAAAGTTCAGAGTCTGCAAGAATACCAACGTGCATTACGTTTGCATTTAGGATTTTAAAAAACGAAGGGAAAAAAACCACACAAGGTCAGCTTCGGAAATGATGAATGCCTTTTTGCTGAAAGCTGTACTGAACGTCCTTGAGTTTAATCAAAACTATTTGTTTTTAGTCAGCTTTGCTGTTGTCTCTTTTACTCTTGTCCACTGATAGCTTGACATTAATGACATCATCAATCATGTGAAGCGGCGGCTTGGGTTTGGTAGCATTTCGAGTGTGTGTTGAGATGTCCTGGACTATCTGAGGGGCTGGTGCAAGGTTGGATGTCATCCTGCACTGAATCTTTAGTTGATGGCATTATTTGGTCAGTAAAAGCATAGAGTGCATTATCAGTGTGATGGGCCTTCTTTAAAGAATGTCTGGTTCCTCATTAAATGCAGGCTTCAGAAAGAGATTATTGAATAGGTGGATTTCTCTTTAATTCTATTTCTTAAATTTTTTAAAACCTGATTTTAAAATCCCACATTAAAATGAAGACCTCGTCCTCTGTACTCGTCAATTCCTGCGGTCTTGCAATGCCTGTAAAGTAAAGCATGAGAGTCCATTTGCACTGTTCACATTTGAACAGTGTACAGTCAGTTGAGACTTGAACCGTGTGTAGTTTGGGCAATTCTATCACCTACACTTTTTAAAAGACTCTTGTTAAGCATAAAGTATCATCTGTATACGGGAAATATACTTTTTGAAAAATGTCTAGCTTTTATCAATTTTTTGTTTCAGAATGATTTCACTGGATCATTCTATGTCTTATGGCTTGTTATCTGTGTGACTGTTCTTAAAACATGCTTTTCATTATCACTGCACTCTACTGTTAAGGAAAGAAAAGATTATTCTTTAACTGTTAGTTATTTAATGGTATTTTGTTATATTCACACTTATATATATCATAAGAATAATATGTAGATCATTTACTTCCTTATCAGGCCAGTACATTAACATGTTAAAGAGATTCACTTTGTTTTGTAAGGCAACTGACAAAAAGAGATGTCTTTTCTTCAGTCGTGGAGAAGAATGTCATCTTGAAATGTGCATTGCATATTGCAAAAGAGCACTTTTCATAGTGTTAAGATAGTTCAGCCAAAATATACAAACACTTGTCTAGATTTTAACAGAAAATGCAGATTTTCACCTATATTCAAAGTTGATCAAAACTAGATCTTTGCTACACAATCCCTGGACAAGGAATTGAAGAGAATGACATCAAATAAAATCAATCATTTGCCAACTTGGATAATTAATCCTTTGGTTTCAAACTGAACTTGAGAGGAAAAAAAAAATGTTGTGTATAGACATAAGTACAGATTCCTAAAACTCTCCCCCTAGATACTTATTACCTATTTTTATATGGATGCTAAGAGGTTATATATCTTCCTATATCCACAAAATTTAAAAAAAAGTAATTTTGTGAAAATATCCTAACATGATGTAGTATTAAAAGATTTTTTTCCTTTTTTTTCAACAAGATATATTGACAACATATATGAGTTTGGACAACATTTGATTCTTTCTTCAAACAGGATTGGTCTCTGTTAGAAAGGAGGATTTCTTCATGACTCAAGTGGTAGAAAATAACTATATCAATAAAGCAAATCACAGGTGAGCTCTGTGTAATTACAGCAGTATATTCCAGTTCATTGTGAGGTATGTGTCAGTTGCGTGGGTTTCTTTCTTAATATTCCTAAGGGAATATCAATATGAATTTTTGACTATTGTACAATTTTAAGAAATGTTCAAAATATTGTTATGTGGTTTCATGATGTCTCTCACTACACTGTATGGAGAATGTTCTCTTGGAGGAGAAGTAATTTATATACCTTTTCCATTCAAACTTCTCCTACCTTTTTCCTGCACATCTGTCTCCCAAAAACTGACAAGGTTTTTTTTTTTTTTTTTTTCCTCATTGAGTATTTCATAGTCTTCACTTTCATCTGATCTATACATGATAGACTCAGGCAGGCATTATTTTTCTTCAGACTCTAACAACGTGCTAGAGTGAAAAGAACTAGATTTTTCCTCGTCTGTGCTGCTTTTCCTCATGTAGATACACTAACTCATTATTTGACCCTAGGAACAGAGAGAATGAATCTTAGCTTGCTTCAGAAAAGAGAATGCACACCCCCAAAGTGACACACAAGGTTTGCGTCTCCTGGCAAGCAGCGGGAATCTTTTACACAATTGGCCCAGAAAAAGTTATCTTAGATTTTGAGTGTGAAATTTTCAGTTTTCTGCATCCACCTATCTTGAAAGCATTTCTAACACACCAAATATATACTTAGCAGATCTCCTTTTTCCTATTAAAAAAATAGCATTACTCATAAGTTGGCAAATAATGCTTTCTTGGTAAAACAAGGACATTTTTTGTCCTTTTATTATTCAAAAGCAACACCAAATGGATGCACTACTTTTACTTATTAAAGAATTTTGGTTTTTTAATCTTCACAAGAAAAAATTGGCAGAACTACTTGGAGAATCTGCCTCATGCAGAACCACTACTGCTGCCCATCTCTGGAACATGGGAGCACATGCTTGAATACACACACATACACACACTTGCCCCAGCCTGTGTTTATTCATGCGCATAATTGTACCAGAATCAGACAAAATTACCATGCTGGATTAACAGTTGCATTCAACTTGGAAATTTTTATTTTAATTTAAACTCCTATTGGAAGCCTGATGAAAAACTATAAGCTCCAAGTCTATTCCAAGATGAACCAAACTCCAGGTCATGTATAAATAGTGAATGATGGTAATTACAGTGAAGGATTTGAGGTGCTATTTATTTCTAACTAACAGGCAGCACCTGACAGTATTTGTATATCAACTTGTTATTAAAGTCCTGTGTCTGAATGCTAAGCTGACTTATCTTACAGCTAACAGTCTTTTACAACTAATCATGAAGTAGATATAAAGTCTGGAAAGTAAAATCATCTGATTTGGCAAGGGACATACGAAAATGAAAGAATTTGTGTCATAAAATATACTACAGCAGCTAGTTTTCGGGATTGTCAACTGCAATTTCATAAATACATTGCCATCGAGATCTTCTGTGTAACTTTTAAGATGGGATTTATAGAGGAATGCATCATTCAAAATTTTAAAAATATGTTTAAAATTTTTAAACAAAAGGGGGAGAGGAGATCTCTGTTCTTTGAGCTATTACTCCAGAATGATAGTGCAGATGAAGAGGAGCTACCATAGGTGGGGGTTGTTCAAAGGCATTCTTCTTGTACAGTTACCCAACTAAACCACGGGAAACTCACTTCCATACTCTAAGAGAGACAAAGTTGAATTTGGCAAATGATTAGCATTTAGATGTCCTCCATAGAAAAATTCTCTGTAGTTAGAACTTTCTCCCTATTGTGTTTCTCCCTAAATTTTATTTGAATTCAAATTTACTCTTTAAAACGAAATACAAAATACTAAATGTGGTATATTGGTAACTGATGGAAAGCAAACAAGGACTTCCATACTGTTTTGGATATTCAGAGAAAGTCTGCCACATATGGTGGTGCAGATTGTTCACTGTACAAGGATATCTAATCATGAGTGTAAGAGGACATGAAATCTAGCTCCCATTTCGTGCACTCTGACAAGATGTTCCTTTTTTTATTTGGATAAAGACAAAAGCTCACCAAACTGGACATCCAGGAGGCTGTTTATTTAGAAGGGGTGACTTTTTCTAATTCACAAAATGGTACATATGGATTATCGGAGGCTTTTGTGGAAAGACCTTTGTTTCATAAGCAAAAAAAAAAAGACAGCTAATTCTCAAAAGCGAGTTTAACCTTGTTTTAAGTGCGACAAAGCTTGACATTTAAGTTACATGAAACTAAAAAATTCGGAAGGTATGTCTTCTGTGGTACCCAACTTCTAATGATGAGACAACACCACTTCACTTTACCGAACTGTTTTAACCAATTGCTTTACTATTTCTTAACTATTTGTCTTTCTATGATTATTATACTTTCATTATCTTTAAATTCCTTCCAAATTGTCATGTACAAATGTGCCAGCAGCTCATCAACATCCATAATAAGTCTATTAATTCAAAGGCACTCACTTCTTCTCTCATATTCACAAAGATTAAAAACAAAAATTGAGCTAAGAAAACTTCTGTGGGACAAGAGAATTTCTAAAATATGCCCAAATTTTCAAACTGAAGCATTAAAGAATATAATTTGGCCTATTTCCTTAGGTTATCAATGTGCTAGTGCTAATCTTGCACTAGGTTAGGGTTAACCCCCAAGAATAAGCTATTGAGCTTTGCTAATATCTTTGTGGTACTTGTCAATACCAGACTGGCTGTGTCTCTGGTTTCCAAGTCTCAATCTTAAACAGTGTTTTCTGTAATAAATATAGTAAAATAAACACAGATAGTTTCCCAGGCTCTGTATAAAATGTTTTTTCTTTATTAACTCAATTATTATTTATTGACCACCTACTATGTAAGGACATTTGGAGTAAAAACGGGTTTATTGAAAGTTGATTTTATAGATTTACCTATCCTCTCCCATCATATGAAGAGATGTCTAGCATCATTCAACAGAAAATATACTTAGTTTCAGCTATTTCTTCTTGTGATAATCCCCTACATTCAATGAGAGAGTCATAGGAAATGGTTTTTTCTATTGGAGACATAGTGGATATTTCTAAAACATCTTTAAATATATGGAAACCTTTTATGTACTTGCTTATCTTGAGAGTGCTAGTGAATAACAGAAAATCACAAGAGGTATATGACGTATGGACTCCAACGCAGTATTTTACCATAAAAGCATGGAACCCTGCTGGCATATGTAATTTAATGTGCACCATGCCTCCCCTAATTCAATCAGGTCTCTACATCCCTTCTTTTATATTCCAATTGGATTTCATGTGCTAAAGCCATCAAGATTTTCAGGATGAAATGAATGCTTGTATTAATCCTGCAATTTCCATTTAAAACACAGCATCGATTTGATTAATAAGGTTTGATGCTGAATAATTATATGGCAAATATGTAGGCTATAGGAAAACCACAGATGTGACCACCAGCAAAAGCCTTGTGGGAGAAGGAGGTCAAAGGGAAGCAATGGCCATGACTGAGGTGATGAATTCTTTGGCTTTTCTTTTATGCAATTAACAAGCAGGGCTTCTATTAATTTGCCACCCCCGGAGCCTTGACTGGTCAGATGCGTCTGGGTTAAGGGTCATAGGGGCAGAGTTGGGGTCAGCATCACAGCAGCCCTGAAACAAAGTGGGAAAACTGAAGAAATCTAAATGATACGACTGAATATACATCCTGTAGTACGGAAGGGATGGGAGGAAGTGCATCTCCTTAATGTTAAGATTGCTGTTTTAGAATAATAAAAATGTTCTCTGCACATTTAATTCAAAGTAATCAATCTAAGGTGCAGTGGTTGAGCATCCAATAAAAGAAAATCAATGTGGTCTCTACAAGAGAAGACAAACAATGCTCGCTTTTACTAAAGGGATTATAGGTTAACATTTATTCAGTGTATTGTAATCTGATGTCAAGTGGTATAAAATCAAGCCGACAATCCATTACCACCCGTTATAGGCTAGGTGCTGATCTCATGCAAATGGACTTTTCATAGAACTTATTAAATCATTTCTGTGTTCTAGCTATGAAATATTTTTCTACAGTGGTTGAACTTCAATGAATTTTATTTCACATCTTGAATGAAAGTGTTTGAAAAAGACAAATATTTGTCATTTCCAAGCAAAGATTTTTCACAACTTTCTTATGCTTCCAGTTATTAATTAATTATATAAAATAAATTTTATTTTGTGTTTCCATTAAAACAAACTGAAGACTTTGGCCATGATACCGGATCTGAATTATTTTCCTCCCAAATCCTTTTATTTCACTACTGTAAATGTCATTGTACAAGTTCATCTATTTTTATGACACTTTGAGATAAACTGTAATGCATTTCCAAATTTTGATAGAATTTAGATTTTCTCTAGAATTTAAGAGAAGTAATTCATGCTTTATCAGTACTATGCATGTTCCTAATTTTGAGTTTATTTTCTGTAAAATAAACTTCTATATTTCATATTGTAGACATTGTGAGAACAAGATATTTTTTTAAAGTCTGTATTTCATATTGTAGTCATTGGGAGAACAGAATATTTTTTAAAAATATGTCTCATAAATTGGATTATATGAGTTCCACAATTTTGGAATTAATAATTATTGAAATTATAAGTCACTTAAATATAGGTAACCTAATTCATTAATGTATTAGTCTAGCATATCCACTATTTGCTTGGGCAATAGGGATTTATAGTAATTACTGCACCTCCCCTCCCCAAGATGTGGTGATTTTTGAAGTATTAGGAGTTAGTGATCTTTCATTAAACGTAATAAAAAATGGCTAGCAAACTTGTCAAAGTTAGCATTTTTTCTAAAGCAACTGTGCTTATTGTTAGAATCGGGGCCACTTTTAAGTGTGAGTAAAATCATCACCACATGTTTGAAAATATTGGTGATATTTTGCAGATTGCATTACTCTGCAGCCTGGTGCTACTTCAAAACATTTGAGAATTACTTGATAGTAGAAAGGTAAATTGAATTTGACACTATTTTTATTATAAAAGCTAAGTTTAGTTTTACCACCCTTGCTTTGATGGAAGCTTTTAGCTTTTTATTTGTTTGAAAGTAGGAGTTTGCCTATTCTGTATACAAGACATAAAGAAACGTAAACCTATATTTTAAATCTTTTCCACAAAATCCAATATATATGTATATAAAATACATTATTGTCTTATTAAACTATCCATAGATTGGTACTTTTAGGAATACTGAAATTTGTGAATTTTATCATGGGTATGGCTTCTGTTATTATCTTTCTTATTAAGATTTTTTCTGATATTTAGATCAAAATATATAATGCTTTTGCTGATTCTGCATAATAAAATAAAAAAATTTTTAACCATATTTGTTCTATTATGGCAACTAATTTGGGCTTCTGTTATTGTTGCCTTGTTTTGCATTTTATGTAGTAAAGTGAATGTTTCCAAGAATCCACTGAAACCATCTTACAAATCCTATGGATCAAATTTGAAAGAAAAGTAAGATGATTATTTGGTCAGTAAACCCAAGGTACTTATATAGGCCACCAACTCACCTGTACAAGACCTGATTTTGATCAAATTTATCCCATTTACATGAAACATTATGAACTGATGAAACTGAAATCTTAAAATCTAACAATGTAATTTGATATGACTTTGTCACACAGCTTGAATTGACCAGATATTTTGTTTAAATGTTGAATTAACCCTAAAACAATAGATTCTTGGTATTTAAAATTAAATTGAAAACAAAATGAAATGCTAGTCAAATATGTCATGATATACTTATTCACATTCAGATTGTGAATTCTAAACCTACATTTTCTCCAGGATGCGGATTTTACCAGGATTTTTCCCGAGCCCTTTATTTCTTGTCTCATTCTCCTTAAGAAAATAAGGTAGAAACACTTGCTCATTTCTACTGTGCATAAACTGCATTTGTTATTCTGCTTCTCATTCTATAGCAAAAAAAAACCACACTTTAAATAAATAAAAAGTCATCAGATACCAAAAGAATGCAAGTGAGCCTTGTGAGAAAAAATTGGTTTCTTTTCATTTTTATTTGTAAAAGAGTAGCTTGCTTTAGGGCATCTAGATAACACGAAATCACTTCACAACCAGAAATGATGAAGATATGAACTCTAGGCTAACAGTAATGGCAAAAATAATTTCAAACTAAAGGCAAAACCACTTCGTTTTGTGCACAATGTCTGAATGCCTTTCACTGGACTTTAAATAGGAAATGGAAAACATTTTAGCACATACAGGGAAGCACTGAGGATATGGCACTGAGAGACATTTTTGATGTTTTTGCATTTTTGAGCAGAGAGAGCCATAAAAGGTTGCCAATGGAGTATTGTAAAACCACAGTTAACAGTGGATTTTAGATAGATATACCCAGTTAAAGGTGACTGACTATCAAGGGTTGAGTAGTGCTTATTATACCTGCTGTTGGGAGACTTCAATTCATTATTGTAACAGAATGAAAACAGCATTGCTGCTGTCTAGGACATGCTTGTAGTATTGATTGGGTTTCTCCAAAGTCTTCTCTTAGGATGCAGAGTGCAGTCAGACATGCAGAAACATCACTCAGTTCCCCTGATTCTGTCATGTGCTCCTTGTACCTCAAACTAAAGCAGCCTTAAGACACAGGAAAATGCTTCTTTATTTGAAGGCAGACAGGGCTCTAAGCCTGACTCCAGGGGCTATGCAGATGTGGTGACCTTTCTTCCAGAGACCAGATTTTACACTCAAATTGTCATTAAAGCTCAGTTTTCCCTAGAGGTTCCCAGTCAACTTGTGTGCTTTCTCCATTAGGATTAAAAGTCAGAGTGGCACCGTGCCCACCATGCATGCTAAATGAAATGGAACATAAACAAAAAGGGGAAAGGACCCTCCTTCTTGGAGAAATGGCATCATCCACAATCCAGCCAGATGTAGTCGGGCCTGGTCCAAATTGCACAAACCCAAAATAAATGCTTCCACCAGAATTTCATAGGATTTCATGTCTCTAGCAATGTGTCTCTGAACTAGGGTATTATTTCCTCCTTTTAATTTTCAGAACCAGCACTAACTACTGATTCAGTCTGTGTAGATATAGAAACCCCACGTCTTTCTCACTCCCTCTGGCTGCATCTATAAGCTTAAGATAATTAATCTGATAGTTTAGGAACAAAAAATAGAAAAGAAAAGAAAAAAATACATAGTCTATAACAGAAAATTGAAGTGATTTGGGGCCTTTAATTATCAGAATGGCAGCGTCAGTGTATACATCAATAGAATTAACTGATAAAATAGGGTTTTTTTTCTTTGCCTGTGTAGGTTGCCTGACGACAAAATGACCTTAAAAGATGCCATGATCTCTCAATCTTGTAATGCAGCTCATTTTAAGGTTATCTCATAGATGAAATTTGGAAAGAGGAAATTTCTCTAATGTCCCAAATGAATCAGCCTAAAGTTGCAAGGATGGGAGATACTCTTGACCTATGCTCTTGACAAATGTGCTGCATTTGCCCCCACAGACCGAGAATGCCAAGAATATGCTTCACCAAAGTAGAAGGCCTTTCTGCTTCATTAAGCACCTCTTGATTTGAAATGCCAATGCAAACAGCTCCATTTTCTCCTGAAAATGGGGGAGACGTGGTGAGAACTGAAATTGTTCTTAGAAATATTTTTTAAGACATCAGGAAATCCCATTATAGAGAACCTGAGAACCAGGCAGGGTAATTCTTGATCATAGCAGACCTGTAGATTAAAATAACAGCAATAGATCTGAAATTGAGATTTACTCTCACATCTAAATATGAGATCTAGTCATAGCATCTGGGTTTAGCCTGATGTTTTTAGTTTTTATCTATAAGTTTGGGGCAATTCTCTCATTTAAAATGGTGTTTTGTATCTGAGTAAAGCTGCATAGTATACCACAGTGTATGTTGTAGGAAGACTTCGATTGTTTATCAGAAGACATGAGTTCTAGCCCAGACTCCATCATTTATGGTATAACCTTGAGCAAGTCACTTGCTGTCTTTGAACATTTTTTTTTAATCTGCAAATTGAGGCTAATAACATATGCTTTCTGACTATTCTTCAGGATTGTTCTGAGATTAAATGACCTAATTCATATGAAAGTTATTGGAAAATAGTGAAATATGGATAGATGATAGCTAGTTAGCTAGCTAGCTAGATAGACCCTACTATTGTCAATTTGCTATCCAAAGCTTAATCTACCTAAGATAAGCAAAATTCCTCTTGCTAATTCCTCTTGGGCCAGTCGTGGCTTCCTAGATCTCTTTTGCCTTCTCCTCTGCTCCCAGTTTCCCAGAAACAGATTTTCTAACAAGTGCCAAAACCATCTTTAATTAGATGATTCCCAAGTCGAGATCATCCCCCTTGGTCTTTTGCTCCAAGCCTCACCCTCCATGGGGCTCCCTCTCCACATAACTAGCATGGAACCATTCACAATAGCATAAGTGAAGAGGGAGATCCCATATTCTTCCCTTTAAGTAAACACTCTGCTCATTGTTTTTTTTAAAAAATATGTATTATTAGTGATACTATGACCTCTACACTGACCCAAACTACATTTTTAGCTTGCCTTCAATCTGAACAGTGCCTTTTATTTCATAATAATGAAACCAATTATTACTTTTTTCTAATAACGTTCAGAATCACTCAGATATTTTAAAGGTATCTTTGGCCTATTGCACTGGATTGTAAGCTTAAAAGGAGAAGAATGTGTCCTATTCAGGTACTGCGCTTGGTACCACAGATGCCACAATGAACCAATCCTAGTCTTGTCATCAGGGAATATATGCAGTCTTTGTATTTACAGCCAATTTAAAGATCCCTGCAAACTTCCCACATGCTTTCCCAGAGTACATGGACAGAAGATAATTCAATCGCCTCCTTCCCCAGGATGATTCATGTGACTTTCCCTGTCCTCAACGGCAATTGCGTAGATTATATACAGTGTTTAATCAATGAACGTTACAATCTTAGATATAACTTACCTCTGCTCACATTCCTGACTTCTCCAACATTCTCATCTACCCCAACCTCCCCACCCTGTCTTGTTAATGTAAACCAGTTCACATCCTTTGAAAACAAATAAAAGTAACTATCATTTATTGGTAAGGCCTACTCTACCCAAAGCCCTTAACACGCATGATTTCCATTCCTCACCACAAACTCATTTTGCAGATGAGAAAGTAGAGACTCAAAAAAGTAAATTAACTTTATTCATGCCATAAAGATAGTAAATACCTGAGCTAAGAATTCTTGAATTCTTTATCAGGTCATTCTGACTCTGAAGATTGTAATATATTTTCTCACAGCTCAGTACCCTGGTTTTCTTCACTAGATATAGACTTCCATAACCTCATTTGGGGAAACTCATTTGAGTATAAATCTGCATTCCATGGCGCCTCTGAAATTCATCATTGCTCATGTCCTAATTCATAATAATTTCCTGTGATCACATTATGCTTTATAGTTTCTCAGAGTACTTTTACATAAATAATCCCATTTGATGCTAGTGTGAAATTTGAGAAACGCTAGACAGGTGTTATAACACACATTTTACCATGAAAAAAAACAAGTCTTTAGGTTAAAGAATTGCTCAAGTTATCACAACTGTAAGCAACAAAATCATGACTAGACTTGATATCTCCTGACTGTATTTCCAGAGCTCCAAAGCTGATAGTATCACATATTATGTGCACTTATAATTATAGTTTAAAAGTTATTAGTACAAATTTCACAGTTAAGAAATTCAGAGGTTCAAAACTCCAACTTTATTGTGTCGTATTCAAACTTAATTTCTTCCTTGATATGTTATTTCTGCCTGAGAGTAGAAACAATCTAGCCACATCCACGAGAAAGCAGTCCAATTCCTGATTACTCAAACAAGAGTTTGGGAGTAAACACCTTCTGAATGCTCTTTTTCTCTGGGCCTTTCCTTCTTTTACTTTTCCTCCTTGGCCTGGTGGCCTCTGTGCTTTCATGACGTGAGGTTAAGGTGGTTGGCCCAGGGTCGTTGGTGCCTGCCCAGGTTGGCACCAGGGAAATGTGGCTTAGCCAGCCTGGGCCTTGGACACTGACCTTGATTTCCACTGCATCCCCTGCTTATTCCTGAGGCTCTTCCACAGCCTCACAGTCCATCTTGTACCTATTTATCCCGTTTGGTCCCAACCCAACTTTTAGCCACTTCTCTGGACTTCCTAGGAGCAAAATAATTGTAGGATGTTCTCTCATGCTGCTCAGGGCTGCAGGAGAATTGAGAACTATCTCGGGCATCTTATTGTCATGGACCCTCTTTGCTAAGACACGTTGCTGTCCCACACTGGTTTAGAGGACCTCTTCATCAAGCTTGTTGCCACCCCAGACTTCCTCTTAGAAGAAAACTATAAGTTTCCTCTGCTATGGAACACCAGCAAACCCCCCAAGTGTTACTAGTATAGGATGCCCCTCTTCCGGCAAGACGTGTTCAGTCTCAATCACATAAATTAGTTATTTATTTAAACAAAAGTTTATATAGTGCTTATTATTTGTCAGGCACTGTTCTAAGTACTACTAATATTAACTCTATTTTATAGATGAGAATATGGGCCAAAGAGATGCTAAGTAACCTGCCCAGAATCATACAACTAGTAAGCAGCAGAGCTAGAACCGAACCTTGGCAGTTAATGATGATGGATAGTAAGAGTGATTCACATGAAGGATATTAACCACACCAGAGTAAGGAGGACCTTAACAAGACGCCATTTATAAAATTTACTCAAATAGTCCCGGAGACATAAAGTGCCTCACATAGACTGGTGCCTTATGCCTGTCTGACTGGTTGATGTCGCTAAGAATCTATCCTAATGGGCATGATTCTACTTGCATGTCAAGAGATACAGATGGCTCTTTCAGAGTGGGAAATGGTGAATCTGTTATATCACATTCTAAAATATAACAGTATCAAGGCCAGGTGTATATTCCAATAGTAAATGTTTTATATTTAAATTCAATATGGTCATATAGATGATTATAGTATAGATAGTTCTTGCTTAAATATATTTTAGTCATATTTTTGGAAGGGTTTTTGAAAAGAAAAATAGCAAGAATGTTTCAGAGAATATATTTGAAATTTTCATTAAAGTAGTTATCTTCAATATCTTAGAAAAATCAGCGTTTTATCATCTCTGACATTTCATGAAATTAAGCTTGGAATCATAGATACTCCTCACAATTAAATTCCTTTTCTTGACACATGAAGTAATTTGTCCAGAAAACCAAAATGCTTGCAATATACTTAAATAAGGAAAATCATCCATTATAATAGATGACTTTGTCTTCTGGGCAAGATAAAGTCACAGGGCCAGTTTACCCTCCCACATGACATAACCAAAAAATTGGACAATGGTTTTCAAGATACTGGATATCAGGCAAAAATAGTGATCTCTGAGTGACAGGAACCAGATGAGGTAAGCTCTTTGATTGTCGCAGTCATGGCCGTGAGAGAGTTCCCGGCCTGTGGTGCTGGAATGGGGAGCCCAGGGGAACTCAGCTGACTCCCTGAGTTGAAGAGATGGAGCTGAGAAACCAGGGAGATGAAGGCGGCTAAAGTTCACAGGACAGAGTACCAGAAAGGTGAGAACTGAACAGAGAACCCTGGAGAGGTACAGAGGGTCTGCCCCAAGTATTCACTTGGGTGCTGAGCAATTCATGCTGTGAGGAAGCTACAGGAGGCCGAGGAGAGAGGCATCCAAGAGGAGCAGAGGTGACAATGCCCAGCGCTCCCACGGGACCAAGATAGAAACACCAAGGTTCACGGGGCATTGGGCAGAATAATTAGAAGGATCTTGCCTCAGTAACAGGGTTTCTTAGACTTAGAGCAGTATTTGGGCTAATAAATCTTAAAAGAAAGCCCTCAGAGGATCAAACTGTTTCTAAGTAACTTAACTACATCACAAACAAGGCACAAGAATACTTACAGGGATGCAAAAATATCCAGCTCCCAACAAAGTAAAATTAATAATGTTGGCATCTAATAATACAAAAAAAAACAGTCATGCAGAGAAGGAAAAAAATAAGACCCATAAAGGAAAAATAATCAATTGATATCAACCCTGAACTGACACAGATGTTAAAATTAGCAGGCAAGGATATTAAGACAGTTTATTATAACATGTGTTCAAAAAGTTAAGTAGAGATATGAAGATATAAAAATACGTATGGAGATGAAAACAAAGATTAAAATAAATGAACAGAGGGGCTGGCCAGGTGGCATAGCAATTAAGCTCCCACGCTCCACTTCGGTGGGCCGGGGTTAGCAGGTTCATTTCCTGGGCGTGGACCGACACACTACTTGTCAAGCCATGCTGTTGTGACATCCCATTTAAAGTAGAGGAAGATGGGCACAGACGTTAGCTCAGGACCAATCTTCCTCAGCAAAAAGAGGAGGATTGGCAACAGGTGTTAGCTCAGGGCTAATCTTCCTCACAAAAAATAAATAAATAAATAAATAAATAAATAAATAAATAAATAAATAAAATAGAGCATCAGTAAGCTATGGGACAACTTCAAGTCACCTAATGTACATTTATTTGGAGTTCCCAAAGAAGAGGAAGGGAACTGGTTACATTAAGTGTTGGCAATAATGTGTAGGAACTGGAATTCCCATACACTGTTGGTGGGAATTTAAATGGTACAATCACTTTGGAATCCAATTTGATAATGCAATAAAAAGTTAAAAAAATACCTACCATATGATCCAGCCATTCCACTCCTAGGTGTTCATCTGAGAGAAATGAAAGGATGTGTCCACACAAACACTTGCACACAAATGTTCATAGAAGTTTTATTTGTAATAACCCAAAAATGGAAACTCATCAACATGTGGAAGGATAAAGAAGTCATAGAATATCAATATGGAATACTATTCACCCTTAAAAAGGAATGAAATATTCCTTCACACTACAACATGTGTGAATCTCAAAATAATTTTGCAAATGACAGAAGCTAGGCAAAAAAATAGTGTACAGTTCTATTTATATTAAATTCTAGAAATGTAAACTAATCTATAGTGACAGTACACAGATCAGTGGTTTTCTGGGGTCAATGTAGGGATCAGGAAGGATGGGGGGAAGGGATTGGCAGGGGGCATGAGGAAACTTTTCCAGGTGATGGATATGTTCATCATCTTGATTATGATGATAGTTTCATGAGTGTATACATGCATGAAAACTTTTCAAATTGTTTACCTTAAATATATTCAGTTTATTGTATGCCAGTTATATATTAATAAAGCTGGTTTAAAAAACCACACCCACATGAAAAGAATGAAAGAAATGGTTTCATATGAAAAAAGATTTTTGTAATATGATTTTATAACATATGATGGGACCAATTAAATTTTGTTTCACCCTTCACTTCCTCCTCTAATTTGTACTTGAGTCATTAATCTTATAAAATCAGATTTATTTAAGGAAATTTTTTGACAGTAAATATGATATTATCTTCCATTATATTGAAAGTAAATTTGTAGGAAATTTCTCTCTATTTATTTCTTAAGTAAATAAGCAAATATGCCCAGGAACAACTAATACTCAATATTTTACATTTAAGGCTTTTCATCAGAATATAATGGCCTAAATTTCTGTGATCACAATATATATTTAGTATCTATGCCTGAACTTATCAGGAAAAATAAATAATTTAATAATGTACATTTGAGGAAAAAGTAAAAGAAAAATTCAAAAAATTGGATTTAAGTCATAATTGTCCGGTTGCTGAGAAAATTTTGAGGCTTGAATATTCTTTCATAACAAATTTTTCTCTAGAATAGGACATTAAAGCAATTTAGAATTTTATGTTATCTCAGGACAATAGGCCTAGGCAGTTGTGAAATCTTAGGTGTGAATTGTCACTAGGAATATCCAGACTCTTCACCAGAAGATAACGTTGTGGAAAATGATCAGTTTCAGAGACTATTTCCAATGGATAATAGAATCACTTCTACAAGATCAGTGAGAATCCTATTACGCGAGAAGAGACTCCTATTAAGTTTTCCTTCCTCTAGTCTCCTCTCCCTATAGTTCATTTTTCATGTTGCTCCCAGAGTTTCTGAAATAAAGATTTGATCATATCCCTACTCCACTCTAAAGATTTCTATGATTTCGCAGTGTTGAAGTTCTTACTTAGAGTATGTGCATCATTGTTTTCCACCACTACTACCTCTACCTCCTGTGCATTCTAAGTTTTAGCTACAAAGAACTTAGAAATATTTTTCTTTTATTTGTAAACATGTATGTATTGACATTATTCTCTTTATGTTTTATAAAGATCCCTCCTCTGCTGTGTGGGGAGTGGGTTGGAGGAGAGGAAGAAAGAGTAAAGGGAACTGTGCACTAACCCTTGTGAGATGATTTGAGGGAGGGTGACGGCCATCAGTGTTCAGGGGAGCTCCATGAACTGCTCCTCTTCTGCTTTTCCACCTAAAGTTTTCCTAAATAGTATTCAGGATCCTACAGCAATATCACTTCATTTATAAGTTTTTCCCAACTGCCGAGACAGATTTCTTTATTCCCTCCACCATGCTCCCTTATCACTCTGTACGTATTTCTATCATAGTACCTACCCCAATTCAGAATAATTATTTGTTACCATGCTTTATTTTCCAAGACCTTCTCAGAAGTTGATATAAAGCTACTTAATATGTTGGTCAGGGTCCCCTCAGGAAAAGCATGTCACATTCAAAAGGAGTAAATACAGTTTAACCACAGGACTGTTACAAGGTATGAACAGAGTTACATGAAATCAACAAGGGACCTGGGTTGGACAAACTTAAGAAGCTGTTAGTCTTCTATGCCTGAAGGAGCAGGAGAAGGGGGCAGTTGCCAGAATCCAGCATGAGCTGTAGCCATGGCATCTCCTACTAAATGCTTTAGTAGAGGAATTCAGCCACTGACAAACTTCTCTTGGAAGGGAGCACAGGAAAATAAGTGCCCTGACTTGACTATCCACTGGCCTTCTGAAGGCCAGAAACACTGGTTGATGCAATCCTTAGAGGCTGACCTCTGGGACACAAGGCAGGTTGGAGAGGTGGAGAGCAGATCTGGAGGGCAAATGCAGAGCTTCCAGCAATTCAATACATGGAAACTAAATGAGTGATTGAATTAATAGATGGAAACATGAATGAGAATCCAGACATGGGAAAAGAATAGGAACTTGGACAGAGTTTTCATGTGGATCTTATTGTCTGACTACAGCAGGGCCGAGATAGCAGCTAAAGATTAAATTCAAAGTCCCTAGAAACTCAGTGTCAGTGCTTCATGCAGTGTTTTCTTAAGACCACCTCATCAGAATTGACTAGATTACATGCTAAAACATGGATTTCTAGGTACTGTGTCAGGCTGACTGTATCAGAATCTTGAAGGATAAGGCCCGGAATTTGACTTATTATCAAGTTCCCTAAGTGATTCTGATGAATTTCTTTCTTTCTTTTTTTTTTTCAAAAACTACTGATCTGAAGCTTTTTAGAGTTATAAACTTCAGAAAATTGTAGGCAATTTTCTCCAATTTATCACTTTACACTGGTTTTAACATTCATGATAAACTCAACTCCTTAGTTAAGGTGTTAGCTTTAATCTGGAGATAATGTGAGACAAGCAAGATACTCATTGCAAAAAATTGCCAGGCTGTGAGCCCCAGAGGGGTAAACTGTCACTGAATCAGAAGGAAATCTGCGTTGGAAAGGCACATTTCTTTCCTTCTTCTTTTCCTGTGCAGAGTATATCTCAGAGATGTCTCAACTCCCCAGCCTTTGTCACAGACAGGTGGTCTGGAACCAAACTTAGTCATTACTATGCACCCTAGTCCCAGAGGTCCCACAGCCCCTTAGACTGGCAAAGCTCATTTTCAAGAAGCTTAATGTTGGTGATACTTCATCAGGTATTAGCAAATGGCCCCCCTAACAAACACATAATCAGAAGCAATGCTGCTGAAAGCAGCAAGTGCCAACTTGAGGATGACAGCCCAGTTCCTAACAGAGCACCACCGGGGACTCATTATGAGGCGGTGGGAGACGAGGATGAAAGCACTTATGGCGGGCCACATGTGTGAGAGCTGAAGCAGCCAGCCTCCCAACCATGGCTCTGCAGACCGGCACAGTGAGGAAAAACCTGGGATGGAAATTGGAGCTGTGTGAAATCAATATCAGAATATCAGAATCTTTTCTTTTTCCTTTTTGCCATCTAGACAGAAAAAAAGTGTGGAAATTTTTTTTTTGATATCAGGAAAACAGAATCTATACTATCAAAGAATTAGCTTTCTCTAGTAATAACTGAAGTACCAGTAAAATATATCGTATCTTGTTAAACATATTTTAGTCAGGATTGTGCTTATGTGTTATCTCAATGGGGCATTCTGAGAGCCTGTGAAATTAACTAGTGCTTAGAAATATTTAAAAATCCTTTGAAAAAATATTAGCGAGATACAATAATACTCATAATAGTGATAATATTATTACCTGGTACATACTGAGTAGTACTGCGTTCCAGCTGTGCTAAGTACTTTGCATATATTACCTCATTTAGTTGTTTTAACAACAACCTGATGTTATACGTGTAATCTTATTTTTTTCGTATTTTACAGACGACCAAACTGAGATTTACCAAAACTTTGGCTTTAATTTCCAAGATTCCTTAGCTTGTAAGTGGCAGAGTTGGAATCCTAACTGAACAACTACAGACACTATGTTTTTGGTAAAATTAGTCATTCTGTACCATTCACTGTATATCAACTTTAAGTTCTCAGTGATCAGTAAAATTCTGGAAATGTTGACACTGTCTTTTAAATACACTTTCAAAGTAGTATGTTGAATGTTACATATATGAGAACTATGGGGTAAAATCATAGGTTTTAGAGTCAGACTATAGTTCAAATAATAATTATGGTAATAATTAGCTAAATGACTTTGGTATTTCTGAAATATTGTTATGAGGAGTTGACAGAATGTGCATTGAATACCTATATCTGTGTAGATATTCATTAAATGGTGACCATTATTTAATGGATTATGTGGTCTTCATACTAAAACTCAAGGGGCCATTTTAAGAAGTGGACACATTCACTTATATTACCTAATCAGCATACTTACACATTGTCCTTCGGAGAAAAAGAATGTACTAGAATTTTGAATGCAAGAGGATCAGACTTGCAGAATTATTATTTTTCAGCTTAAAATATATGCGATTTTACCTTCAAATTAAAGTATATTTTTACTTTCTAACTGAGATTCTTAAATCTGAAGCCACAGTTCAAGATCATGGTGGAAAAGCAGCTATGAAAAACGACAATGGTGTGTGAAATGTAGGTGTGTTCGTAGGTTGCTTAGGTGGAGTAAGATACAGTTAAGTAGAGATGAGAAAGTCACGGGACTTTATAGCAATAATGTTATTAATACAGGTTGTGAAACAATGGGAGGACGATGTCAAGATGTAAGGAGAGAAAGATTATGACCCATATATTGAATTCACAGAAGCAGATAAGGATCTGTTGGAGTAGATAGACAAGAGCATTAAAGATAAAAGAAATAGTTTGCTGAGTTTTTGAAGGTACTAAAAAGAAGTTTGGAAGCGGCAATAGGAAGCAAGGGGTATGCTAATTCCCTGCCGAGGTGAACCTTGCAGGCCAGTTTTTCTGCTCTTAGATTTTCAAGCTATGCTAAAGAGAATTCCATCATAAACTTAGCAGAAGCCAGCCACTCACTGCTGCTAATCAATGCTTTAATTGGCCTCTAAATTGACTGCATTTGCATAATATTGTTTCATTCCCTTAAGAAAAGAGCCCCAATCCACACTTCTTATCTGCAAATCATCTCACCTTCTACTTGAGTGAGATCATGACTAGTGGCAATGAGCTTCCTCAGCGTTTCAGGTTTCTCTCCAAAACTCTCAGCTTCTTCATCCTTCTTCTCTTCTCTCCCTCCTATCGCAGATAAAGAAGGAATTTCAAGGTTCATTCATTTGTGACTTCATTTCATCCCTTCCACATCCTCTGACAGCTTGTCCCAATAATCCCATATCTTTTCTCTTCTTTCATACACCCCCCCTTCTCTCTCTCTCTCTCTCAACTAGATCCTTTTCCTCAAATTGTAAGATTGCAAACATGCTAACATGTATGCTCTCATCGCACCATTGCCCTGCCCGTGTGATCCCTTTTACTGCTAGATTTCTCAAAAGATCATTTTCAGAAGAGGAGCCTCCATTTCCTCACTTTTTCTTTTCCCATTTACTCCATTGATGTAGTGAATCACTCTCTCAGACATGTAATAATAACCCCCTAAATCTCAGATTTTCTTCTTCCGTCCTCACCTTTAACTGCTCTGTAGCAACTTTTTCAGCACAGCTCTCCTACAGGGCCTTCCAGGATGCCGCTTTCTCAAGTTGCCTCGTCTAGGACTTCTTGGACTGTTATTTCTCATCCTGCTCCCTAAACAGAAGTTTTCAAAGTTTCTATCCTTGGTCCTTTTACCTGATCTCTCTATGTTCTTTCCCTGAAAAACCACGTGCAGTAGACTGGCTTTAACTCTCATTTCTAAGCAAATCTGTACGTTGACTATCACCTACATCAAAAGTTTTCTCTCATTTCAAAACTCCCTTCTGATCACCTCCGCCAAGGTGTGGTACAAACACCACAAATGGAACCCAGCACCCTTCTTGGATCATCCAGTTTCACGACTCGGTGGTTGCAATATCTCTGATTGCAGTATCTCCTCTTTTCCTCACATTCAAATAGATGCTAACTCCTGTGGATTCAACCTCTCCAATATCTTGAACAATCACTCTGTTTCTATCAGCACTCTCTTCACTATCCTACATCTGGTAGTGAACAATATCATTTAAACAATAGCTTTAAAAGTTGGAATCTAAATTTAGAAGTTTGGAATCTAATGAATATAAATATGGCAAACAAATCGTCAAAGCTGGGGTTTCCTCCTTCCAGCATCCACTTTGAACTCCTCTCTAGTCTCTCATTCTAGCCTGCCATGAACAGCAAGCTTTCAGAAATATGGCAAAAGAGTGAACATTCTTGATATTCCTAGAAACTTTTTATTCTTCACCCTCTTGTCAACATTCAGAGACTCTCTTAGGTTTTATGTTACCCCTTTGCTCCCCAGAATCTCCCAGCCAGGCCTGCCCACTCTTGGCAGGAGGATTGCTTCTTGCTGCTTCTTAAAACTCATTTTTTTTTGAGTTTCTGAAGGTACTAAAAAGAAGTTTGGAAGCAGCAATAGGAAGCAAGGGGTATGCTAATTCCTAGCCCAGGTGAACCTTGCAGTCCAGTTTTTGTGCTCTTGGATTCTCAAGTTATGCTATAGAGAGTTCCATCATAAACTTAGCAGTTTGCATCATGGTATTGTGGAAGGAGTTTGAGACTTGGAGTCACAATGGATTAATATTAAATCCCACCTCTGCAACCTATTGACTATGAGACTTTGAAGAAGTGTTATGTAATATTTCTATTTGTTTTTTTCTTTTTTTTATTCTGTGAAAATGGATGATAAGCATGAGTGGTGAGGATCAAATGAAATAATATGTGTAAGGCACATATTACACGGCATAAACATTCACGAAACATTAGCTCCTTCCAAACTGATATCAATTTATATTAAGTAATGTCTAGTACTATTTGTGGTATACCTTCAGGAGTAACGATAAAGTCTGGCAGACAATACCTGAGTGAAGGTGAATCTCTGGTGAATGCAGTTGACATGCAAGAAAGTTCTTCTTACTACTCTTTAAAACAATTCCTACTTTGCTTTATTCTATATCATTCCAATGACCATATGGATAACTATTGTTATGTTCTAATTTGCTTTTTAAAATGTCATTTTTTCTAAGCAGATGAAATCAGGAGGGGAAGGGACTATGAACGAATGGCCACGCCAGTGAGGTTGACTGAAAGCTGGAGGGGGTGGGTATTGGGTGAGAGGTGGCAATGTTGTCAGACAGATGGCAGGGGACAAACTGAGAGGCACAAAGGATGGGCTGGCAGCCTCAGGTACCCTTTTCTCTTAGCCAAGATTCAGGGAGATTTAGGGGTGTGAAGAGGAGTGACAACCCAGGTGGACAGCCTTTCTTAACTAGCACTAATTAATTAGTCTTGGCTGAAAAAACCCACTTCTACATAAAAGAACACTGCAGATCCTACGGTGTTTGTTCAAAGATATTGAATTAGGTTTGGCCATTACAGACTGCAATGGGCACTCTATGTGCCACTTTTTCATCTCAAATTTTTTTGTTTAGGATGTGAGCATATGATTCATATATGATTCATAATCTGAGAGTTTATTACCATCAATAAAATTCTCTCAGTCTAATGTTGATGTTATTGAATTCAGGGGAGGTTACATTTCTGTAATTCTATCTTTGCTGCATAATTTTTTTTTCTCAGGGTCACGTTCTAAATGTGATCTAACATAGCAGAATCTTTGAGGCATCTTCTGCACAGTGGTCAGGATCATCATAGGCTGTGGAGCCAGATGGCCTACTTTCTAATGCTAATTCCACCCCTTACCAGCTACATAACCTTGGGTACTTCCCTTAATTTCTCCCTGCTTCAGTTTTCTCATATGTAAAATGGGAATGAGAACACCAACCTCATAGAACAGGAAAATTAAACAAATTACTGTATATATAAATTCCTTAAATCATGCCTGGCAAATAGTTTAAGTGAGCTACTAGCCTGGCACAAAGTAAATGCTATGTGAGTGTTAGCTATTGCTGCTGCTAGAAGCTGTCAGAGTCAATTCCACATGCTATATTATTACTTTAAAAACAGTACACTGATCTATCGTCTCAGAGGAATTTATTCAAGAGTGCCAGACAAATGTCTCAATACACTTACTCATCAAACCAAACATGAATTTACCCTGTAAGTGAAAGAGAAGCGTAGTGAAAACAACCACTTTATTTTTTAACAGAAAATTGTTTAAATTTTAGTAACTCGATATAGAATTAAAATAGTTTATAAAAGCATTTGGCAGACTCTGACGTTGATCAAGTTCAGAAGTAATGTGAGAACAAAATAAAATGATTATTCAATGAATTATCGATTCATTCAACAAGCAATTACCATATACCTTGCCCTATACAGAGGTTTGAAGAAGACAAAGGAAAATAAGACTAAGCCCAATTTCCTACCTTTTTGGAGTTATAATCCAGAAAAGTCAGATAAAGAAATAATTTTAAATCACAGCACTGAGAACACTGATAGCCAAGTGTAGAATGATATGGGAACATACAGAAGGAAGTGATTTGTACATGGCGGGGCACTGGGTGATGGTTTGGGGCTGGCTATTGGAGGGCAAGAATTTATCCCTACCCTTAAGTTGGATCTCTGGTAGATAGGGAGAAAAGAAACTCATGGCATCAATTTTCTCTTGTTTTCATGCTTAAATTTTTTCAACCAAGCCTGTGAAAAAATATAATAATAAACAAGTAGACTTGACTCCAAAACACAAAGCATTCAAAGTATTCAAATTTAGTAGGAAAAAATTAATTACATTAAGGAATATTAATGCATTATGTTAATGCAACATTGTAGTTAATATTTTGAATGCCTGGGAGAAAAAGAGTTCCAAAACTTTACCTGCAAACTATAAGCAGACCTTTAGGAGAATCATGTCAAAATGTTTCTCCTTGACTCTTCTGTTCTCCCTGGGTTAATGTGATCTGTCAGGGCCCCCACATAGTAATTAGTGTCATGGAAACACACGGGTAGACACTCAGCAAGGGAGGAAGATAGATCATTCCTGGGAATTGTTCCCACTGTAACAGTCACTCAACACTCTTCATCCTCCCCAGTTAAGTGTGAAGTTGAGGAGGAGAGATAGCTTCTTGGTCTCATTTAGCATCATCCAGGCACGAAGAATCAAAGATTTCTTCTTCTTTAATGGAAAATCTGTAAGAAAATAAGTTTGAAAACTTTAATACAACTTGAGCAATAGTAAGTGCATTTTTAGAATGTATAAATACCTTTCTAAAGTTTCTTAAACTTGACTAGATGAAAAACACACAAATTAAGGTGTTTGGTAAATAGCAGGGTTCATAGTATAAACTTCAAGACCTAAACTACCAATAGACATAAATACTTTTAAAAAGGCTAAGCTTTTTGGTCATCATCAGGGTCTCTAACCTTGACATTTCCACGTCGAGTGTAAGAGTAGGAAGTCAGGGCGGTAGAATCCCAGGCGTTCAACCCCAGGAAATGTTGAGGAGCACCTGTGGTAATTGGCTCACTCTGGTGCTGACATTGGCAACACAGCTCAAATTATAGACCTCATAACCAGAACAGTCAGTCGCCTGCTAGCCAGTTAGGGAACATAATGCAAAGAGAGATCTCATCCATAATAACAACAAAAATATAAAATACAAAGGAAGAAATTTGACAAGAAGTGACCAAGACCTCAATAAGGAAAATCATAAAACTATATATGTATTTAAAATAAAGATTTGAGAAATTAGAGAACCATATCACACTCTGGCCACATTAGCTAAGGCAACAGCTTTCTCTATTCTGCTACACCTATTTCTATCTAAAATGTCAGATGCAAAGAAATATCTTTGTCTAAAACAAACATATGTCTTGTTTTCTCGTTTGCTTATTTATTTTCTGTCTTGGAACGCTGAAATAAGCTCGTGAAAGCAAGGACTTTGTCTTTCATGTTTATTCATGTCTGGCACACTCATTGTAAGGATCATCAATATGTAAAGAGTTCTTATAATCCAATGTATAGAATAAATTCTTGCTGCAGAAAAAATAAAGACATTGAAACTCATAAATAATAAACACAAACTGTTAATAAATATATAACCCTCATACACAGCTGGTGGGAACGCAAACTGGTGCAGCCTCTATGGAAAACGGTATGGAGATTCCTCAAAGACTTAAAAATAGAGATGCCCTACGACCCAGTCATCCCATTACTGGGAATCTATCCAACGAACCTGAAATCAACAATCCAAAGAGGCTTATGCACCCCTATGTTCATTGCAGCATTATTCATCATAGCCAAGAAGTGGAAGCAATCTAAGAGTCCCTCGACTGACGATTGGATTAAGAAAACGTGGTGTATATATATATATACAATGGAATACTACTCAGCCATAAAAAAAGACAAAATTGTCCCATTTGCAACAACATGGATGGGCCTGGAACATATTATGTTAAATGAAATAAGCCAGAAAGAGAAAGACAAACACTGTATGATCTCACTCATATGTGGAATATAAACCAACACATGGACAGAGAAAACTGTACTGTGGTTACCAGGGGCAGTAGGGGTGGGGGGTGGGCACAAGGGGTGAAGGGAGTCATATATATGGTGATGGACAAACAAAAATGCACAACCCAAAATTTCACGATGTTAAAAACCATTAAAACATCAATTAAAAAAAAAAAAGAAATCATGAGTCCATACAGATATAAATGAAATAAATTGAAAGTTTGATTAGGAATGGGATATTTACATAATTTCAAAGTACCTCCCCACAAAACTCTTCTTAGTTATGAAGGAGAATAGAGCAATTTTACATGGAGAACCTGGCAGGAACCACCCTTACTCAAATGACCACAGTGACCATCACTAGTAATAGGATAAATTCAAATCATGCTCCATCTGGTAGAATGGAAGCAATGAGAAAAACAGCACCATCTCTATGGCATCCTGGTCAAAAACATATTCTCTAAATCTAATCATGGGGAACCATCAGAACCATCAGACAAACTCAAATTGAGAGATATCCTACTAAATAACTAGCTTGTAATCTTCAAAAGTCAAGGTTATGAAAATCAAAGAAAGACTGAGAAACTGTTTCAGACCGAAGGTGGCTGAAGAGAGACTTGAACACAGTGCCTGGCTCAGAGTTCATCTTTAAAAAATTATTTTAAATAAATGAATAAATATCCCTCTTTGAAATTGAAAAAAAAAAAAAGTTAAACTTCAATGAGTAGTCAAGAGTATAAATTGAAAATACATGGTATAGCATTACGAACTCTAATTTTTATAAATAATTTAGTAGTATGTATCAAAAGAATTTTAATTTTGCATGTCCTTTGACCCAGTAATTCTACTTTTTGGGAAGGAATAAGAGATTCACAAAAAAAAGAGTATCTATATGGATCCTCAGCAAAGAGTTCTTTCTAAAAGAAAAATGGAAAAATCACCTAAATATCCACCAATGAACTAGTGAGTAAATGAGGTACGCTATAACCATGTGAAGTAATAATATGAAACCATTAAATACTGTGAGTTTAAAGAACATGAAAAGATTTAGGGAAATACACAGAAAATTGGTGCCAAAAAAACCCCTAAACAGAATGCAATACTGCCTATATAGTATTAGTATTATCTTAATTTGAAAGTATATACCTGTATGTACATATTTGCAACACCCAGGGAGACTCATTGCTAATTTTGGTGTGTTTTAGCCTGTGTGTGTGTGTGTGTGTGTGTGTGTGTGTGTATGCCCTTTGACTCAGTAATTCTACTTCTTAGTAAGGAATAGCAGACCGACACACAAAAAGAGTATATACATATATATATATACATATATATATATGTGTGTATATATATATATATGTATATATATATATGGGTCCTCAGTACAGAGTTCTCTCTAATAGAAAAATGGAAAAACTACCTACTTCATGTATGTATGTCTATATACATATATACATATACGTGGCAAGAAGGAAGCAGCCTCTGAGGAGTCCATGGGGAAGAGGAAGAAAAGGGAAGGAATTTGTGTGCCTGACTCCTTCCAGCCTCCTCTCCCACTGGTCAGGGTTCACCTCGCAGAGAACCAACCCCCCAAAGTTCCAGGTTGCATCTTCCAACCTTTGGTTGGCCACACAGGAAGCCATGTGGTGAGGATTTTCATCTAAGTCAGACAGTGGAGGGGGAAACAGCACAGGCAGAATGTTGATCAAGAAAGAAAAAGAAGGAAAATGTGGGAATCTGAAAAATGATCTGAGATTTGTGTCTCCATACAAAGACAATGTTATCTGTGTAGTTTTCTCACCTGCAACAAACTGTAAGATTTCATATTCAAGTATTTACTTTCCAAAACTCCGAATTATTCCTCATGTTAAGCACATTAGAAAGACAAGAATTTAAGATTTGTAGGAAATGGAATATGAATCAAATATTTTAATGTGTAAAATCTCATATATAGATACTGTAAATTATATCAGTAAAAATATCTTTTTCCATAGAAAAGATACAAAAGTGTTCAAAAATACTTTTTAAGAAACTATAGCAAATCCATAATTGTTACTATAAAATCCTTCATCTAAAATCATATTGTTCATATCAAAGTATAATTTTAAAATAAAATTTGGAATTTGTAGAATAAAATATATTGAATTTGAAACTTTTTGATGTACTCTGTTGCACCACCATTATCATGCCATAAGTAATAATCAGGAAAAATAATATTGCCTATTGTTTCACTAAAATAAATCACTTTATATTTTGTATTATCCAATTGTAATAGTAATACAATGTTAATTTAATAGAATTTGGAAAATTTAGAAATATATAAACAAAGTAATACAATCACTAATCTATACTCCAACCACCATTATAACCCTTGTTAATATTTTAATGTTTCAATTTTTTTTTTTTGAGGAAGATTGGCCCTGAGCTAACATCTGTTGCCAATCTTCCTCTTTTGTTTTCTTTTTTCTCCCCACAGTCCCCAGTACATAGTCGTATATTGTAGTTGTAGGTCCTTCTAGTTCTTCTATGTGGGACGTGGAAGCCTCAGCACGGCTTGATGAGCGGTGAATACGTCTGCGCCCAGGATCCAAACCGGTGAACCCCATGCCACGGAAGCGGAACATGCGAACTCAATTGCTGCGCCACCTGGCCAGCCCTTAATGTTTCAATTTTTTATCTAAGCATACATATTTTACATAATGATAAATATTTTAAATTGATATTGAAGTTCATAAATAATTTTGCATCTTTATTTTTCACTTAACATTATATGCTGAGCATTTGCCCGTATATTAATGTCTCAAAATAATAATTTAAATAGTTATGTAATATGTCTCTATTATACTGATATTCCATAATATATTTAACAATTCTCTCCTTAGATACAAGTTGTTTCTGTGTTTTCATTATTAGAAATAATATTATGATGTACACTATTGTCTGAATTTTAATTATTTTCTAGAGATCAATTCATAGAAAGCTAAAAGGCCAAAGAATACAAATCTCTGGGAAATTATTAATGTATGTTGCCATTTTTTTTCCAGAAAGAGTGTTCCTATTTACACTTCTGTCAACAGTGTATGAAAATGCCTCAACGAAAAGGTTAGGCAGATCCCACAGATTTTCATATTATACTCATTTAATAAAAGTCCAGTTAACAAAAATTACCCAACTGCAAATTTCTATGCAAATTGAAGTTTCTTTCCAACCTGCTGAAATCCTGGAATAGAGAGGAGCAGTGAAAATGAACAATTTCTGGCCATCCCTCTCGTGGGGAGTTTTGTGGCTTTCTAGAAGCTTCCTCTAGTTAGCTGCTATAGAACCCTCCCCAGCACCTCTCTGAGTCATAGTTCAGCCTCTGCAGTGTCCCTTCATCCCACAGGTGGTTCTGTGAAGTGGTGGAGTCCCTTATGAGAAGACACGGGGAAGGCTCCCTTCCTCAGGGTCTCCATTGGCCCTTTGTACCATATGGAATTGCAGTTTACTCACTACTCTGCCCTCTCTCCATTACTTCAGAATTCTCCCTACAGAGAGCAATGGCCAGGTCCTATGGCCCTCAAGGTCCAGGCCACTGTAAAACTTTGCAAACATTTCTCTTAAAGACAACTCACTTAAAAGAAAATACCATAAAGGGAAGAGGCAGGAATTGTAGGAGTAATGGTCCTTTCCATTTCTTTTCTTTCATAACCTTGAGAGGAGTAACAGGCCAAAGCTTGCAGAACCAGTTTCACACAATCTTTTTGGCATGTGCAGCAGAGATAGTAGAGCAACTTGCTTCGAGACGTGAAGGGTTTGGGTGGGTATTGAATTGAGACTTCTGCTTAAACTCCAAGACAACAGGAGGGGTAACATTTAACATTATCTTTGATACACGCATAGTATTTGTTTATATAGATACAATACGCCTGTATGTCTCCATTTACATTTACAACTCTGAATATATTCAGAGTTTGGTGTATCTATTTATCGTAATACAGAGATAGGTACATTTGGAGAAGGAGAGGAAGAGCCCAGGACAGGGAAGAGTTTTCTAAATCCACAAAATATTTAAAGCTTAGGATATGATATGGGGCTTAGGATATGAAGGTTTAATATCTTCAATAAATGCTAATTTAATTTAAACTTTTACATACGTTAATTATAAGATTTTGAAAGTTTATTCCTGGTATCTCTATCAGTAGCTACAACTCTCGCTTGCCTTCTAGGATCTAAACATGTTAAGAGTCCCATGAATCTGTTCCTCTGTCTCAGTTCTGATGATATGCAAGACCACCTTCTAAGGATACTTCTTTAGATGCTGGTTAAAGTTTTGAAAATGGTATGAGAAATCTTGAGGAAGCATCATCTACTAAAATTTCCCTCAAACTCTCGGTAAATCCAGTTCAAATATCTAGTTTTTAAAAGTCCATGCATCATGAGAAGTATCTCCATGAGGGTCTGGTGCCTATAAGAAAATATCAGAGCAGGGACATTTTGAATGTTTGCATCTGACCTTTCTTTGGTTTTAATCACTGAAGTTCTCGACAGCTTAATAAGTTGAAGGTGCTGGGTCACAGTCTAACTTAATAAGGCCCGCCGCTGAGACTTAGTCACCTCTGATTGCTCCCATAAGTCTTAGCACATCTGGTACACTGTCCTTGGGTGAGAAATGTTTTCCATAACTTTCCTCTTGTTCACTACCCTGCATATAAATTGTTTTTATTAACCCGAGAAAGATACAGCACTGTATATTTGTGTGAGCTTTTGCCATTTTCAGCTTTATCCTACAGAAAGAGAGTTGATTGTTTTCTCCAAAATGGAATTAAACACTGTTTATCACCAACGTCTTCTTTTCTATTTTTCTACTCTTATTTAACATGGGTCAAACTAACCTTCAGTTTGACATGAGATTAAAGAACTAAACATTGTAACAAGACTCTTTGAGATAATTTACAATATGCCATCATTGTGGGAAGAAAAGAGCCAGATAAAAACAATAGATCAGTCATAAAGATTTTCCACAGAACAACACATCCAGACGTAAATATCTAGGAGTATTCAATTGTATATGGAAATTTATATAGTTGGATGATTGGCACATTCCTTTGTCTAGAATGGTAAACAAATTGATAGACAATGTATTCTGTTTTATTTCCGTAGATTTTGCAAATCTAATGAAAGTCATATTTCTGCTTTGTTTGCAATTTCCCATATGGATAATAGTAGCATGGAAGTTGATCCAGATGGATAAAACTACAGTTTTGTAGTACTGCGTTAGATCTGTATCCTCCACCTTAACCTTATTCATGGAGAAGTCATCTCAGGGCCATTATAGTGAAGGAAAGAAAATCGAGGGTCTTTATAAAGAAAGTGGACCAAAGACAATATGACTGTATTTTTATTGAGAAAATTCTGCAGGTGGAAGTAGTTTATGCTGGAATCCATCTGACCTCCGTGAAAGACAAAATATTTGCATACTGAAATGATCTGCCATCCCATCATTGACACTTATCTTTTGAACAAAAACAGTGTTTGAATTCTTCTCTGATTTAATCATGTCTTACCTGAATTCATAAGCAAATATCTTATTGTTCACATAGTATTACATCAAAAATATGAAAAAGGAAGAGGAAGTAACTAGATGCTGTCAGAAGATAGCTAGTTATTCCATTAGACACAAGGTAAAGACCAGTTCTGGTCACAATTGGGTCAGTTCCATAATAGAATAGTTAGAATTTCTTCTGCATCTAGCTAATAGCAGTTATGGAAAGAGTAAAAGCAACGTTCTAGTTGCGTTATTTTTAATTTACATATTGAAATGTTGAATTAAAAGCTGCCTAAGTTTTTTCTTATGTCATATCATATGTCACTAATGTAAATCTCTGTATGAAACAATGGTTTTGCCATGTCACTTCAACATTAGTAAGACTCAACTACTACTCTTTTGCATTCTTTCTCTCTTCAGTTATATACTATAGTTCCCTCAATTACTCAGGGGCTCAGCTATTTTGTTGTTGTTTACCTTTTACTACTCAGCCATTCTTTCAGAATTTCTTTCAACTTCACATCTTACAATTCACTTGCAAAGGAAACCATGCGACTCCAAGTTCTAAGATGCTTAGATTAAGATTTGAAACAGCTTTATCTACTCACATGCATCTAGCTAAGATCACCAATACCTACCCGCTGTTCTTCACTTTCTCTCTCATTCCTGTCCAGTAGAATGACTGACTGACATTCCTATCTAGACAATAGTAAAACGCAACTTCTTATAGTTCTTCCCTATACTCTGTAAGATCTTCTCCATCACATTTTTTGCTAGTTGATCATTTAGCTATCTAATCACTTGTACATCTAATCATTTTATTTTGTTTTATATAGCCCACCCATACCTCCACACCTTGTGAAACTGTCTTTTGTCAGACTTTGAGGATGCCTCTGTTGGATATTTACAGAATTCTATGGTTTTAATTTGCAATCATAACTGTATAATGATAGAGTCTGACAGAGCCTCAAAGATCTTCTATTCCATCTCTCACATCTATAGCTAAGGAAAAATGCTCTATGTGGCAAAGACAGGATTAAAATACCAATCACTAGATTTCAAATTCACAGCTCTTACAAACAACTTATACTTATAGCCACGAGAACTAGTGCAAATTAGTTTTATGCAAATTAGCAGTCTTAAAAATGCTGGTGCTCTCTACACCCCTATATTAGTCAGGGTTCTCCACAAAAACAGAATCAATAGGATATACATATATATGAGGAGGTTTACTATAGGAATTGGCTCATGTAATTATGGAAGTCAAGAAGTCCCATTATCTGCTATCTGGAAGCGGGAGAACCAGGAAAGCCAATGGTATAATTCAGTCCGAGTTGGAACGCCTGAGAACCAGGAGCTCCAATGTCCAAAGGGCAGGAGAAGATGGATATTTCAGGTCAAGAGGAGAGAAAGAATTTGTCTTTCTTCTGTCTTTTTGTTCTATCTGGACCCCCAACCAATTGGATGATGCCTACCCACATTGGTGTGGGGATCTTCTCTATTCAGTCTACTCTTTAAAATCCTAATCTCTTTCAGAAACACTCTCACAAACACACCCAAAAATAATGTTTTACTAGCTCTCTGAGTATCCCTTAGCCTAGACAAGTTGACACAAAATTAACCATCACAACTGCTCACTGTGATCCAGTGGATCCAAAGCCATGTAGATGTTACACTCCGCTTCAAAACTCGTCCGAGTTCCCTGCCTCATCCTTTACCCCCTTATCCCTCCTTATTTTCTCAAATGCACATGCTCACTTTACTACATCTCTTGAGGCTGCTTTTGCCTAAAAGCCATCCCTTAAGCATTCTCTTCCAATCTACTACAGCCATTTTAATTCCATCTCCGTCCATTTAAAAGGTTTCTAAGATTAACTTCCCTTAACTTCCAGAATAGTTAACTTTCTTCATCAGTATTGATGGTATTATGCTTCTGATGATAAAAACCACAAACATTTTCTGTACTTTCTATGAGTCAATCACTGTAGAAGCACTAAGGATATGTTTCAGGCACTTCAGATGCACCACATCAGGTCCTCTCTGCCTCACCTGTCTCTTGTCTCAGTGCCCATTACGTCACCAGCTATGAATGGGCTCCGACCAACTTCATGCATGTACTCCCTGAGAGCACTTTATTTCATGCTCATACTGTCACTTCTTCCTCAACTAACTATAGCCTACTGGGGGTGGGAGGTGGGGTCTCTATAACCAAATAATGTAGAAAGAAACTTAAGTCTCTTTACATATGTAGTGGTGCTCAAAAATGGACTACTATTCCATTATATTTCCACTTAGAATTTCTCTAAAGGGCAGTGTTAAGGGAAATCTTACCAGCAGGCAGAAATGAGAGCAGTACACTTGGTCATTCACTTAATAAGGAGGAACAAGTGATCTGAAGTATGGTTATACATGAAATTATGGATAGTGGGAAATGCCTTGGCTGCTTGGTCATGGGCAGAGGAACAAAGTTGGAGGATTGGATAAGGAAGTCTTGAGTACAGATCTATAGATGGACTTTGGGAATAAGTATAAGTGGGTCTTTGTGTCTCCTGTTAATCCTTACCAAAAAATGTCGACCACAGGGTAAACACTCAGTAACAAGATGGATAGGATGATTTATCTTGTGTCTATCAGTCAGCTTGTTTCCCCTGCTACTCCGGTGCCTAAATGTGTTTTTGTAATGGGACCATGAACAGAGCAGCCACAGTTGAAGTGACGGAAGTTACATATGCGCTCCTTCTCACCAAGGCCAATCTAGTTACTGCCACTTCTTAATGCCTATCAGCAGCAGAGACGGAATGTGAGCCTGTGGTAGAACACCATTCCTTGAAGCAACCAGCCACTTGGTGACAGGAAGATTACATTGGACCCTTCCTCCCTTTAGGGATAAACAATTATGCCTTACTGGAATCTAAGAGGGGAACTAGCCAAGAGAAGAAGGTTAGAGAAATATTCCAGGTGGTAGTATCAATACGAGTGAAGGCCTATAGGTAAGAGAGCTCACGGTCTGTTCCAGGAACTGAAAATATTTTGAGTAAAGTTCAGAGAGGTGGTAAGAGATGAGGCTGGAGAGAGAAGAAAAGGCTAGATCAAGAAACCTTAAAGACTCAGTCAAATCACAAAGGAATTTTTGAGTCTATTATCACATTGGAAACCTGAGACAAATATCAGTTCTCAATGTGCTTTTTTATAAAGCAACATTAAATTTTTAAATAACTACTGAGATTCCTCCATTCGAAGGCAGATCTGTTTCCAGCCCTCGGGGCATAAACCCCTTCTTTTGCTTGTGTCTTCTGCATACCTCTCTCCATAAAAGCAATATTAGAGACCTGAGAAATTTACTAAATACTTGAAACTTTCATTATGAGTGGCCTCATAGAATTTCATAGTTGGAAGGCATTTTAAAGAGCATCTAGTTCGAGTTTCTTCTTGGTTTTCCTATTTTTTAATCTCAACAATGCACTCCATTTCTTATAAGAAATATAAAAATAAAATAAAGAAAAATAAATATCAAATTGAAGCTTTCATATAAATTGAGAGTCCTCCAAAACTGAGTTATAAGCATCTATAATTCAGGGATTGGAAACCCAAATGTCTTCAGTTGCCAGACAGGTAAGAAAAATGAGGAAAATGGAATTAATGTACAATGGTAGAGAGTGATATAGAAATTTTAGTTAACCATAAAGAGTGCACCTTTTTTAAAGACATTCAAATTCTTTTTTTTTTTTTAATTAAGCCATGTCTGTGGGCTCATTTGTAGTTTCTGTTAATGGTACCAAGCTGTATATAGTTGGTGTTTATCAAAATTAAATGATCATCAAAATCACTGGGCAGTCTACTAAAAGATTCAAATTTCTGAGTTTTGCCTTAAGGTTCTTGTTTTTGTGTGATTCATTTTAGTTTGGCTTGGTTTTATAGTTTGTCTGTCTCTTTGGTCAGGGAAATCACTGATTTAGGTGCATTTATTCAGCAAATAGTTTATCTAATGTTTAATATTTGTCAAGGACTATTCTAGGAGCTAGGAATATAGTAGTGAACAAGCTTGTTTTCCTAATCTCATGAAGCTTACCTTCTAAGTAACGTAATAAAAATGGGCACATCTCTACTCTTAATGATAACCTGATAAGTTCTGTTTCCCATATTAGCCAAGGATTAACTAAGGTTTAAATTAGTCACTTAAAGAAAAGCTACTGATTTATCTATGATCAAAACATCATAAAAATTATAATATTCTTGCCATCTTTTATTACTTCTAATATTTAAAAATAATTCTACTTGATAGTCTATGTATGCTAGTCAGTTCTATAAAGCCAGTTTTATAAAATTATGAGAATGGAATAGCTTACTTAATCAATTAATATTAAATTTTTCATTGAATTTCAATACCATTCAAAATAGGACGTAATAAAAACAAATTAAAAATATCTAAGGGATTAGATTCAGCTACCTTCTTTATCCTATGAACTTGACGTAACCTCAATAAAAACCTTCGCCTTCCTACAGTACCTCTCAGTGCTGTCTTTTACTTTGTCTTAATTTTTAAGGGCATCTCATAGGAAGTAGGTTTATAATCTAGAGTACAAAATAAGATAAATTGTTTAAGACAAGTATTTCATGGCCTCTAGCCATGATAGAATTTTCCCCAAGAATCTTGCATGTTTTTCTTTTGAGTCACATCAAATAGCTTCTCTACTTCCACCATCCCGGTCTCCTCCACTGGGTGGTCGGCGTACTGTCTACTTAAAAACAGCTGGGAGGAAAAAGACCACCTTGAATAACCTCCATTTTGATATAAAAATTATAACTCCCAAGAGATTGGAGGCATTGTAGTCCTGACTTGGTGACCTCGGCCGACTGTTGTGGCCACTCACAAAGCAACCCACCTATAAGGAAATTAGAAAAATTCTGGAATGTGTTTTTTGGCCAGAATAAACTCAATCTAGAGGAAGGGAAAGAGACTGTCCATTTTATTTTTCAGGGTAACGTCCATCACATTAAAGGCCTAATGAACACTTAGACACACCAAGATATTTTTTTGTACATTTTTTGGCCACGCACTAATTTCAGATGGACACTCTTATCCAAGGTTCTTTGGCAAGCAGCTGCACTGTGGAATTAAACAAAAATAAAATGTCTTTCCTTTTGAAGTGGTTAAAATAAGATTCTTTAGATATCAGAGATGGACCCATTTCACATTAGCTAGAAATATTCTCTTATTAGACCCAGTTCTTTGTCTTCATCCATTTTGTTTTCTCAAACATTTTTTTTAAGTACCTACTATGTGAAAGGCACTAAGTGAAGTGCTTCATTTGTTTGTTGCAGAAAAATGAAATCCTTTGCTAGCTGAGTAGTTCGCAGCAATTGCATTATCATCCAGCATTTCCAGGAGATTATTGCATTTTTATTTAGGGAAGAGAACTTGTTGGATAAATTCAAAGGCATAATATACTTAAAAGCAGCATACTCTATAATCACGTATGGGAGAAAAAAAGCTGTGGTGTTGCCAGAGTTAATAACTCATATATTTCACAAGAACAAGTTTGTTTTTAGGTAGCTAAAGCATAATAATTCCTAATGATTTTTCTTTCAAATCTTTCCTGTAAGCATACATCTGCTCCTTTTGAGATTTAATTGTAGTTACTGCCTACATTGGCCAAAAAGAAAAATATCTGTATTCTCCTCAAAACACCTCTTATTTTGCATCTAGTCAAAGACCTCACTTCATTTAACCTCAATTCCACATTGCTATTTTTCATACTTCTACTTAAAGGCAACAGGCTTACCAAGTAGAAGTACTAAGCGTTTGGGGTGATGGTGAAGGGCAAATTTCATTGCAATATCAAGCATAGTGTTGGACTGATGTGCTTGTCTTCCTAATTGAATTGTTTGCCAAGGAAATCCAATCCATGATAAATAGACAAATGTCTGAGATCATTGTGGCTCAGTCTCTGATGAGGCAGCTGCCTCCATGCTGTGTTTGTTGTTCCAGGATGTTGCAAATAGTAATATTTTATAAGCTCTGGTGCAGTTTAGAAAGGAATCTCATAAACATAATTCACGATTTCCAAGTTTTCAAAAACATACAACCAGAGAGAATCTTACTCTTGGTCAGCCTGTGGATTTAGCTCTCAGCTCCAGGAGCCGTGATGGGCAGAGGAAACTTGGAACGTGCAAAGTCTCAACTACTCTGTCTTTCCGAAAGACAGAGGAAGTTTGAGTTTACATAACAAAATATAACTCTTAGTGACTTAAAATGACAGAATCGTAAAGAGTACCTGCATTTAAAACTTATAAAAAGTGTTATAGCATAAATTAAGGAAACCAGTTTGAAAGCGTAGCTTTAAAAAAACAACCACAGTGTTGATTATGAAAAAGACACCATAATTATTTATTTTCTTCTCTAGCAGAAACAAAGGATGTTATATCATATTGCAGGCAAAGTATCACTTGAAGATATTCTGCTAAAACAGTAAACAAAGTCACATTGTTTTTGAATTCACACCCTCCTTTGGCAAGTTTTTGGATCTGATCTCTATCTGTAGTCCCTGTTCCCCATCCGTGCTTATTTCTATATTCAACGGACCAAGCCTCCCCTGCTCTTTCTCCATTCTTCTTTCTTTCTCTCTCATAACTAACTCAAGTCTTCTTTGAAGGTGGTGACTCTTCTGCCAGCTAATCACTTAGGCTTGCTTTGCAGAGAAATGCCTATCCATGTTGGATGCTTATCAGTCTGCCTGTTTCCTAGAAGTGCGACAAAAAATAAAGATGCCAACTCCCTTTTATATACTGGAGATTGACTTGGTTAATTTTATTAGCCAGCATAGTGGGTCTAGAGACACATGGAGTAAGGACGGAAATATAATCCTCATCTTAAATCATGGCAACCAATAAAAACATATTGATTAATACATGGCTAAAACAGACACTGTGCGAGAGTAATAAAGTAGATGAAAATATTTTGTAAATTCTATAGCACTGTACACACATTACTGTGATTGTTTTTCCTTTAAGACACCGCACTGAGAGTGGATTAAATGAGATGCCAATTGCCTATTAAAAACGTAGCCTTAATTAGAGTTGTGAACCCCCCCTCTTGGTATTAAGGGGCAATAATGATGGAAAGACCTGCTACATGTGGGATCTTTCTTTTCTTTATCCTAAGTCGGTGATGCTATTTGGGTAATAACTGATGAAAGGACTAGGGTGCCAACCAATTTGCAGTTAAGTGGCTAATTAAGACCCAAAGCAAAGCTGCCAGGAGGTTGGGTCTCTTAGCTTTAAAGTGACACATAAAAGCAATTAGAATGGGGCTCGCTTTGCTAGGACGTATTTAAATTTGGACAAAAGTTTGGGCCAGTTATTATTTTATGTTAATATGTTCCTCTGTAAGACAGTATCAGAGAGAAAAGAGAATCATTTAGGACATAAGAAATAAATTAGAATATTACTTGGATTATTACTTGGATTACTGAACTTCAGAGTTGAATAAAAAGCAAAACTATAAAATCATTTCTATGTTTGCAGTCATAACAGGGGTACTATATGTAATTAAATTTTCTGGTCTCAGAGGAAAAGAGAATAGGGGCATGAAGCACACTGTTATCCAAGAGGAGAAAATCTCTTAATTCTTGGGTGTGTTGTCACCTGTCTGTCATATTACATGAGTGTGACACTTAGCCCAGAATGGCAAGATTTTTAGAATTGTTATATTTCAACCTGGGACACTTCAGTGTTACATTTAAATATAGCTGCTCTAATAGCACGGGGGGGAAACAGATTCTTTGTGGGTTTAGAAAAAAGGTTTGAAGTTGATGAGGAGAAAAAGAGAGAATTGGAAAAGATGGAAATTATAACACAAATTATCCATGTAGAAGGGAATGGTGGTTGGGGAGAGTAGGCGACTTTTAAAATCATAGCTCTAGCGGCATCTTAGAGTTGTGGGGAAGCACAGTCCATTTATACCTTGCTCTTGTGATTTATGATGTCACCATTAAACCCCTTGATGGCATTATATCCTTGTAATTTGCAGTTGCCTAGCATTTTTTCTATATACAACTCAATAACTCATTGTGTAGCTGTTTCACACACACATAAACACACACATTAGTGTGAATATGTGTGTGCTGAATCTGTCGTCAGTGGAAATCATGATTTTTGATGTAATAATAAGTTGGGTTAATAAAAGGCAAGAAATCATGGGCAGGGTGTGTAGTCACTGTATCACCAGCTTTGTCATGAGGCATCGTAAGGAGACGTGGCACTGCATGTTACTATAAATAGATTTCTCTTAGATTTTGTATATATTCTTTTTAAGAATTAAAGAAGCAAAACTGTCTGTAGGTCAGTCAAAAGTCATTATTGAAGGAAATAGGTGAGATTGCATGGAAATGAAGAAGGAAATGTACTCAATTCACCTCAACATTATAGTAATAAGATTAGAAAATAACAGGATTAGAAATATTAAACCTTTGGGCTTAAATTCTGCTGCCCCACGAGATATGGGGTTGGATCTCCTCACTGTCTGGAGAATCTCTGTTTCCTTCCAGAGAGTCTGGTCATGGCCAGTAACTGTGATGCCATAAATCTGGGAAAGAGAAGGTTTTGGAACCTTTGTGTTAAGACTATAATATGACTAGCCATTAGTGTTTCTGTGGAGGTGAGAGGTGGTGTTTCGACATCTCTTCTGCTAGCTTTTAAACTGACTTCTGTAATTATTCTCCAATGGAAACATGAATGCCAGCGACTTTCTAGGGAGTTATTTTTATTTCTATTTGAATAGTTTAGCTACAACGCTGGATACGCACTGCTGGATCTCTGAGAATGCTGTTCTAAAATGCTATATTTATAAAATGACCAAAGAGCACACGCTGCCTGGATTAAATTTATCCCAAGATGAGAGGTTTTATCTCTAATCATCTGCTTGTTGACTAATCTGGGTGCATCTTGTGCAAGTCTGATGGCTGGGATGGAACAGGCTAACGGGATCCAGATCCTGAAGAATATCCCTTTGTCTTTGCCTTTGCCTTCCTGAAACATGGAGATAATGAACGTGGCTGCTCTGAATTCATCACATCTTAGAGTAACATCCTCATTGAATGACACTACCAGTTTAATATGAGATAACATGGAGTGCTCTTGTTAAAGCAGCATAATATATAAGATCACAAAATTATGTAGGTTTTCAGGAAAATATTTTTTCAAGATGTAGCATAGCGTTTCCACAATGCGTTTAAAGCCAACATCAAGCATAATTCTAGAGAGTGTTTGTTTTTGTGGACTTATATTCTCATCTATTCTGTGGCTCATGTCACATGAGATTATTATTTTCACATGAGTCTCATATACTAGACTATAAGCTCCTTGAAAAACGGACACATAACTTCAGAGACATTGTAAACTTTTATTAAATATGCCTTAAGAAAGATTAACCGCTACTCTGTGTTTAAGACACTTAATGGTGAGCGATGTATCCCTGTTACCTGCTGTAACTTCTTCCATGGGACTGCGTTTCTTTGCATTAGAGTTTAGTTATAAAAGTCTAAATTGGGATTAGACCCTGTGTCTTGCAGATCTACCTTCAATGAAGTGAGGAATTCAGTAAGAAGGATATCTATAACAGGGTCAATATCGCAGCCTTTCTCTTTGAAAACTTTTAATGCCAGCAGCGAAAAATTAATGAATGAGACACTCTTAAGAAATAGTTTTGGAGTGAGCATAGAATCATTTGCCTTTCTACTCTACTACACTAGGGCCTATCAAAAATTGTAAGCAGCTTTACTGCTGCCTAAATTTTCCCCCTGTGGGTTATTTTCTTTTCTAGTAAGTAATTCGTTAGTGCCCAGGGAGTTAAACATCCTGTTGAAAAGAGAGTTCTTACCATCTTCCAAGATTCAACGCCTTGCTGCAATGTTTTTCTTGATCTTGTAATTTTAAAGTGCTACCTGTTTAGTTAAATGTCTCTCTCATGATATATTTATTTTAGTGATATTTCTAAGTTGATGCCTATTTGAGGACAGATGTTGTGTAATAAGAATCTGATTCTGAAGCGCTTTCCACCTCATGTTGCTATATTACCTAATGCTTTTTAGAAGCTATCCAAACTTTTGGCCTTTTCTAATTCTCATCTCAATACAAAGTCATAGTAGTAGCTAAAGAAGAAGGGTGAATAAAGCTATGTCAAGCCCTGTTTTGTTTTGTTTACCCCCGGGGCTGATAGAAGCATCATCTTTCCAATTTCTAGCCAACATTTTAGAGGTGTGTGAGAATGTCCACCCCAAACTGAGATCCTTTTAAACATTTTGTGAATTCATTTAACATTTCTTCACTAATGAAAAGCATGCATTACAGTTACTGTCAAAGGCAGAAAAAATTTATTTTCTTGATTTTTAAATGGAGATATGATTCATTTATAAAGTGGTCTTCTCTTGAGATTAGTACATAATCAGAGACAATTTATTTATTTACCAATTTTTTCCCTCTCTTACTTTTGATAAAAATCATAGACTACGGTCTTTGAAACTTTGCTAATTCCAGTTGTCCAATATCTCATTGGCCTTGCTCACAGTGGGAGCAGCTTTTGGAAATGGTGTGCTGCTCTTCTATATCATAGTGATGTATTATCTGAAAGCTGATGTGGTTTCAGCAGTGTGGCATTTTAAAGAGAGTTGCCAGAATAGATACAGCGCACAGAGATGTGAGTGAGTGAGTGTGTGTGTGCACATGTGTGTGTAATCCTAAAATGAAGAGACATCTATTCTGGTAATAGCCCTGTACTTGGGCCCATCTACGGTTTGATTGTACATCAGTTATGATGTGTCTCTTTCTAACAGAAACGATACCGATCTTGATGAATAGCTAAAAGGTAAGATCATTCTTAAAGGTGTGAGTGATTAATAATGGCCATGCATAGATTTTTTTCTGAGAGTGTAAATAAAATATATCATTCACATGAAGGGCAGGAGTTTGGCAGAATGATTCATAGTGCATCTGAAAGCATAAAAAGTCAAAGCTAGGATCTCTTCTAAGTGTGTCAAAGAGGAAGGTGGTTTAGGCATTTGAAATATTTGAGTGGATGTTAGAAATCATGTGCCTTAATGGGATACTGAAGACTGGTAATTTTTAATTACCACCAGTTAAATAAAATCAAAAATTTCTCCTTTAGTCGCTAAAAAGTAATAGTATGACAGGGACAAGTGGATAAATGATAGACGTGGCACTTAAGTACTATGGCACTTGAGCATATACTTCAATCCAACAAGATTTACTATATAACTTTTAGATTGGAGATTCCTTGGGAAGCTGCTGTATTAGCATAAAGCTTGGCTCTATCATGGTCAGCATTCTTACCAAAGTACATGGGGCCCTATTAAATTGTTAACTAATGCAACAAGGCTGACAAAACTGTCATTTGAATAGAGGAATTATCCTAGTGGTGATATCTAAGTAAAACGACAAGTAACCTATGTGGTTGGTCTTTGTTTATTCTCTGCCAAGAGTCTAGTGCTCAGGATATTTTCCCAATGTATAAGGAAACAAGCTTCATGGTGATACAATACTACATGTCATGCTCTCCTATGGCCCAGTACCACAGAGACTGTGCATGTCGCAGAAAGGAAAGGTCTCAAGCCTGCAGCCAGGGTGGGATTCAGCTTTTCTTCCACAAGTTACAAGTGAATGAAGGAGCGTTAGTTGTGCCTTTGTAGCATGAAGTGAAGGTGAAAAAGCAGATGACTGTCGTCATAAACTGTGTAAAAAAGAGACGTTGATAGTCATCAACGTCTAGGATCAAATGCCCATGTCCACTAGAGATAAAAACACGAGTCATCATTTGTATCCTTTTAAGAATAAAGACTTACAAGTCACTGAATTTATTGGCTTCATGCTCTATAAAGGATTTCATGAATGCTATTTTCCTCATTTGATGCCTTTCCCTGAGAGGACATAGGGCACATCCTGGGCATGATGGAAGGCACGGTGACATTCTCTCTCTGCAGTTATCATGTGTTCTTTGGCTGCCAATGTTCCCTGTGAGTCATAGCTTGTGTAAACGAGCCAAGCATGAGGCCTATTGACGGATGGAGATCTGACAAATACGCTGACATGATCAGAAGCACCACTTTTGAAAGTGAAGGGCAAAACAGGAAACACCAAAGAATCATGGCACAGGTGAGACTTTGCTATATCAGGGTCTTCACAGTATTTTTGGAAAGTAAACTCTATTTTAGAAAACCTAAGATAATGATATGCTTTACTGACTTGAATACAGTAGGATCTGCCCTCCCCCCTCCTCTAATTCTTTCCTCTCTTAAAACATACATGTTGAGGATTCTTCTGCCTCTGAGTGTGTGGGTACAGGTAGGTGTGGATGTTACAGGCACAGATCTTCTGAATATCTTGGGCTTCTTGGGGAAGTAGAATTTATAATTGGTTCAGTTCTACTATATCGTACATTTCAGGATTTGGGAATCTTTGGATAAATGTGGAACATGTTGTTTATAACACATATTCAAACATGGAATTCAACAATGTGTCTCCAGAATAGAAATATTTAAATAATTGTCTGTATGTGGTAAGCAGTCTAGTGAGACATTATTGTGTGTTGTCCTGTAAGTTCAACTCCAGGTTATAATGTCTCAGGGCAAGTAAAAATGAAAGCATCAAATGGCTCAGAGAAATCAGGGCTGGGAAGGTGATGGTTAGGAGGGCAGATAACGGTAGAAGTATTAAAAGGCTACAGTATATTGCTCTTCTCCAAAGTTCCTTTTTAGGATACATATGGTTGAGGATTTCATAAAGACACACTTATACTTTCATTCACCAAATTTTAATAAGAACACACTAATCTGAAAGACAAATGACTTTTCAATATAATGTGGGTCGTACATAAATAATCACATTGTAGTCTATGGGAAAATGAAACATACTAACCAGTCATCAATCAGACAATTAAACAACTACTTTGAACCTTTCTCAACAAATTTGGCTTTTTTCTCTTGACTTCTCCTCAGGAAGGTGAGAGTGAGCAAGTCATTTCCTCCTTTGTCTCCTTTGTCTCTCCCACCTGCTATGCTGCTTTGGGAGTGAATGAATCTATGTGATTGTTTTCCTCACCCTTGTGGCCTGGGTGATTAGAGATTCTGCTGATTCTCCAAACAGTGGCCTATAGGGATCCTTCCCAAACTTCCCTTCTCCCTGTTCTTCAAAGGAAGCTTCAGGGAACAAGTGGATGCCGCTAATCACACAGTGAGTTCAGAGGTAATTGTGTCTTCTTCCTCTCACACTGGCTGTTGTCGTGGCAAAGTGAGACACATAGATAAGAACAAAATGACAACCAAATGGCATATATATATATATATATATATATATATATATATATATGTATATATTTGCAACATGAGGGAAAATCAAATAATTGAAGTGGTAAGACACACGCTCATACCTACTTTGGGTTTTCACAAAGGGCACATTCTCTAAAATCTATCTCTGATTCCATGCCTTCTGTGATGGCTTGGAGGTTCTTTTATGTATTTTTATTTTCCCTTTTTATCCTGTTCTATCACCACTTCTGTCCTGCCCAACTCCTCAGGATCTGGAAAGACCACAGGTTTGCTTGGGCAAAAGACTTTCTGTGTTGAGGTCCATGACTATGCTGTCACCATGGTTTTTAGATTTAGAACATGATTGTTAGTCTCCTGTTTTATTTCTTCTACTTCCGCATTCTTTTCTTCATCACCATAGTACCGTTTGCAGATTAGCTCTCATTTAAGAGCCAACCAGCTCCGTAACTTAGCAAATCAATGAGTTGCTCACCAAATGAACAACAAAGAGACAGTCAGGTAAAACAGTAGTATAAGGAATTAGTCTCTTTCCACTAGAATCTGCCCAGGTCTAGTCATCAATATAATATATTGTACAAAAGGAGAAAACTAATCTTTCTTAGAGTTGCAATTAGCACCCCCATTCAGAATGTAGTCATGTTTTAATTTTAATTGCTTATTTTAAATGCATTTTGTTTGATTTCATTGACTCAAAACATACACAATCAGACCAAACAGGTGTTTTAGTGAGAAGAGTGTTTACAGAACAATTCAGGTGAGGTATTCCCAGATTGACTGGATGCAATTTTAATGACACGATCATCCTCAGGTGTGTGCTAACTCCTGCTACCTTCCAATAACCTATTTATCAACATCACAGAGGGCAGGAGGATTCTTCTCCACTTACTTTAAATATTTTATAGTGACTATTTGAAATCACTAAAAACAAGAGAAGAAATACTCCAGTGAAAAATAATAAAATCACAGGAATACATTCTAATGATGCTAAACTCTGCTTCAATTAAAATTAGTCCCTTTTGCTTCCAACTCACAAGCTTCCTTTGGTGTCATTGTGCTCCAATATACTTTTCAGTAAGTTCCAAAGAACCCATAAGGTATTAAAATTCCAGAAAAATTATTTGTTGGAGACCAAATGTGAATAGATATATGTTCAGCATCTGAATGTTACAGAAAACTTCTCCAAAATGCTTCATATGTTCTCTTCTGCTATGAAAAAGCAGCAGTCCTGACAGTGAACCATGAAATATTCTGAAGGCAAATGGCAGAGTGCCAGCATCATAAGGGACAGCATTTTCCACTTTAAATAACAGACAAAATAAAGCTTTAAAATGTTCTTGATGATGTATGATTCAGTAAACCCTTCAAGGCTATATAAGGAAAACCTTTTCTTCTTAAGACTGATGTTGGGAAGAAACAGACAAAAATTAAGAATTGCTCTGCCAGGCAGCATAAAGAATCAATTGGTGTTGTTCTGAAATTCAGAAAATTCAATGAATCGATAGACTGTTAGGAACCAGGCCACACACACTGAAAGTGATTCTTTATAAGTACTAGATACCAGAGATAATACAAAGCCCCTCAGAGAGCACTGAGTACAAGCATGTATTAAAAGAAACTAAACTGTGTCCTAGCAGGAAATGAAAACAGCTTATTTTTTAACAGGCATCTGCAAACGGGGACATTTGGCAAGAGTAAACCAAAGCTTAATTGAAAGATAAGCAATTTACAGGTAAATATCAAACTTTATTTTTTCATTTCTTGTTTGATTTTTGTCATTTCTGGTTCACTTACCCTGTCTCTAAAAATAGCAAAATCTCTGTCGTAAAATAATTTGGATTTAATTGACATTCCCCAAGGCAAACAAGCTGGAAGTATAATAATTCTTTTGAAAGCAAACACCCTTTGATGACTACAAGAATCAAGTATGAACAGAGAATTTTTCTTGGTCCTTTTGCAGGAGTCTATCCATCTTTATATGGCCTATGACACAAAAAATAAAATGTATAAAATAGTCCTTTAAAATTTTAAATAATTAGTGGGGCAGCTAGGTGCCTAAAAAGTATTCTTTACATTATGATGGAAAAAACATTAGATTGAGCCATTTATTTTATCTATGGTTTTATTTTACATTATTTAATTTAGCATTAAGACATGAAATTTATCTAACTGAAATCATCACAAATAATTTCCTAGGTTTTCTTTCAAAGAAAAATGACGGTACAAGAAAATAAGGAAACTTCTTAAAATTTCTTAAACAAATTCAAAAATTAATCATAAGAAATCGATCTTAAATTTAAAATTATTACTACTAATTTTTCAGTGTCTTGGCATTATCATGGTATCCATTCATCGACTATTAAGCCAGGATCAGAAAACATATAGGTTTGAATTCACTGAATGATAATATCCTAGATTATGATTTTTCCTTGTGATGGGATTTTAATTGTATCTAAATAAATTTTGGGAAAAGTCTCTCAAAGTATTTAGAACATGTGAAAGTTAAAATCTAACATTTACAGTAAAATAAAGTTTAATTAAAGTAATAATCGTTATAATTACTCAAAAAAGAGTTGCACTTTCTATAGTAGACTCTAGCATAGGAATAAGATCAATGCATGTACTACACTAATTTGAACAATTTTCAAATATTTCCAAATATGTAGGATGGAGCACCCAGTGGGTGATCAGTGACTTTTCTGAATGTCTGAATTATGTCTGCTACTCGTGGTTATGTGGATATGTTTGTGGGATTGCCCTATGTTGGCAAGAGCTGCTCCTCACCTAAGGATAAACTTGGTAGCCAAAGAACACTGGTATAGATATTCTAGTTATCCAGTAACTCTCTTCCAAGTTTAAATATCTTTCTAAATTTTTCAAAACCATATTCATATGCTCTCTTATCTTAACATACAATGTCCCCCAAACAATATCATTACACCTTGATGTTTCATGGCCCAACAGACCCTCCAGATCATCATTAACAATATTTACCATTAATTATGCTACAGATACAGTAGTGAAATATACACTAGATGTAAGTCTCTATTGAATCAAAATCATGCCGAGGGTTTGACTACATTGCATCTATTTTCCTATTTCTTTTTTACTCGTAAACTCAGGCAAATTATACAAAAATGCTTACTCGAATGCTCCAGTTGACTAAAATTTTTCTTTTCATGGATTTCATGGGATCATTGGTACAAAATAAACAATAGAGACTGAAGTGGAACAGGCCTCACTACCTCCGCTATAAATTTGAGTTGTTTAACTGGGCTCTGAGTTTACATTCATTGTAGATGGGATGATAAAACACTGGTCTTTTGCTTATTTGTTTGTTTTTTAAAAGAAGACATTTCAAAATTACTAGTATGTGTGTTCATCTGACAGAAGATGCTGTTCTGAGCTAAGTGTCAACTGGTGTAAGAAACCACCAAGTCAAGCATTAGATATACAGCAACTCTGTCCTGTGGGAACAAAGATTGATGAAGCTGAGAATTTCTTCAACAATATTCTTGATATAGTCTGCGATTTCCTTTGATATGTTTACCCAAGGCCGTCCCTAGTTGGGAAGATCCCTGAAAAAAAATTTTTTTATATTATTTTATTGAGGTCATATTGGCTTATAATGTTGTATAAATTTCAAGTGTACATTATTATATATCAATTTCTGTGTTTGCCACCAATAGTCTAGTTTTTATCTGTCACCATACGTATGTGCCCCTTTACCCCTTTCACCCTCCCCTCACCCCCTTCCTCTCTGGTAACCGCTAATCTATTCTCCTTATCTGTGTGTTTGTTTATGTTCTACACGAGTGAAATCATACAATGTTTGTCTTTCTCTGTCTGGCTTAGTTCATTTAGCATAATACCCTCAAGGTCCATCCATGTTGTCATAAATGTGCATGATTTTGTCGTTTTTAATGACTGAGTAGTATTCTATTGTGGTATATATTTACCACTTCTTATTTATCCATTCATCCATTGATGGGCACTTGGGTTGCTTCCACATCTTGTTTGTTGTGAATAACGCTGAGATGAACATAGGGATACACAACTCTCTTTGAATTATTGATTTCATGTTCTTTGGATAAATACCCAGCAGTGGAATAGCTGGATCATATGGTATTTTTATCTTTAATTTTTTGAGAAATCTCCGTACTGCTTGCCATAGTTATAAACAATTTGATTTAAAATGTCTTACAAAATTCATGGGCCCATATGAGATAGAAATGAAGACTTAGAATAAGGGGTAGAGAAGAAGTCTGTTACATATTTGTTTATTGTCCAATCAATGTATATGAAGATTCTTCTCAGTGTCCAGGCATCATCTCTCCCTGTTCAGGTTCAAGAACAATTTCTTCATGTTATGTATTGTCTAATGTGTTATTTCCTAGATAATTTCATACCTCACACTACATGAAAGAGTTAGCAATGCTGTTATTATTCACAAAGCCATAGCTCTTCAGAACATGTTTGTATTGAAACAATACAGATATTCTTCTATTGCAGTTCACTAATACCATTTATTTAGTTACATCATTACTCATGATGCTGTATCACCCACTGGCTTCCAATGACTCCATCAAAGGTTATAACTCTGCTTCATTGATGATGACCACAAATAAACACAAGTCTTAACCAAGTATAAAGGAAAGTGTGAGTTATCACTCATTTTCTGTCATTTTAATTTTACCATACAGAATTTTATAGCTTAAACATAGAATAACACATTTTCCAAACATGTTTTCCTTCAAAATCTTTAACCCAAATCTTTGCATTCCTAGAATATAATACTTTTCAATGTTGACCACACCCCTGCCTTTCACACACTGCCACCAGTGGAGAGGATTGGTGAGGGCCCCATGAGCTGAGCTAGAATGGTTCCATTCACACAAGGAACGTCCATCCCATTTCCAGCAAGTCTTAAGACTAACCCAGGAGTGCATGTCACCACATCAGTCATAGGCAAGAAAGAACTTTGATCAGGGGGGCTGATTAGTATTGTGGAGCATTGGTCTGGAAATCTCTCAGAGGAGATAGGTACAGTGGCTCCCAGAGACCTGCCTGACCTGTGCAAAGCCTGTGGAAGGAGTAGGGTAACTGTCTAAGGTTATAATGGGGGGGAGGAGCACATGAAGTAAAGAGTGTCTGCTGCCACCCCTCCCACCATCTGATCTTGTAGATCAGAGGAGACACGTGATCTGAACACAGAGAGATGAGAACTGACCCTGTGGCCCCCATATGCGTCTCAAGCCCAAGGGTCAGAGATAGACTATCAGTAGCCCAGAGCCCTGAATTCATCTTGTGAACAGAGTGAGTGCGATTCACCCAAAATCAACATATCAACACTGTTCTTTTAGCTCAATCTCATATGATCCTATGAAAGAAATACTGTGTTCTGAACTCAGGATGGCTGGTCTGAATGGCACTCCTAGATCTTGCAGGTCTTAGCCCCCAGAGAGGATCTTAAAAAATTGGTGGAAGGCATTCAACAGTGCAGAGCTCCCTAAGATAAGGGTCAGAAGCAGGAGCCCCTGCTTGCTGGTACTGTATTTTTCTCCAGTTTGTAAAAAGCCGTTAGACACAAGCCCTGTCTTCCTATAGTAACAATATATGGCCCTTTCCATATTTTCAGTAATTGTATTTTTAAATATATTGCCAGAGAGTAGGCTACCCAGTAATATTAGAATAGCCTTGCGGGAAAGGATCATGTCTTACATTTCTGCTCTGTTCTGTGAAACCTGGCCCAAGGCTAGTCACATAAAAGTCGACAAATACTTCTCAGTTCATAATAGCTATTTACCAAATACAGTTAACAGGTAAACTGTACAACCGCTAAACAAGAGAAGTAAAGAGTTGTTGATACTGTAAAAGTAATTATTACTGGAAAATAAATTCATAGTAAGAGCAATCATTCTTGATCATAAAAATTTCAACCTAAAGAAAATAGTGCTGTACATCAATTCTTTGGCTGGAGTGAAAGTGCAAGGTAGATAGCGCATTTCCTAAAATTATTCACTAAATTAAGTCCCTGATATTGTTTTGCTTCTCTTTCTCAAATTTCATTATTGAGAAAGTGCATATCTTCTTCTTCCTTTTTTACTAAAATAAGTACAATATTTGATTATATGTTGAATTTAACAATGACCTTTCTCTATGACTAACTCCACCCCACAATGGCTTATTATCAGGAATTGAAGTATCACTTTTTTTTTTTTTTTTGGTGAGGAAGATTAGCCCTGAGCTAACATCTGTGCCAATCTTCCTCTTCTTGCTGAGGAAGATTGGCCCTGGGCTAACATCCACGCCCATCTTCCTCTACTTTATATGTGGGACGCCTGCCGCAGCATGGCTTGATAAGCAGTGCATAGGTCCATGCCCAGGATCCAAACCTGCAAACCCCAGGCTGCCGAAGCAGAGCACACAAACTTAACCACTATGCCACCAGGCCGGCCCTGAAGTAGCACTTTTTATATATGGTCTACACCACATTGATTCACATCTATATGTATATGAATGTGCAATAGCATTGTGTGTGCAATATGTATATTGTATATTAGATACTTATATATATGCATGTCCCATCTCCACAAGAAAATTATATCCTTTATGCTAATGAGCATGTTTCTTATAGAGCATGAAGCACTTTCCCAGACAGATTAGAAGTTGAGAAAAGTTTTCTACATTTGATTGATTTGATCCCACCATTCTAGTTCTCGCCTTTGAAATCTTCTGATATCCTTGATGCTCATTAAAATATAAATGAGATTTAAGAGTGATACACATCAATAATTAAGCAATATCACCTTTAAGCAAATCTGTGGTGATAGATGAAATAGGTTAAGAAATTAAACTAGTGTGGATTTCCAAGGTGATGTAGGTACATGTCCTGGTTGATGTATTTACTTCCCAACAATTCTTCCCCAACACAAACCAAAATCATCACCAATCACCATCACTCTCTACCACTACTATAGTAGTACAACCAAACAAACTGGATTGTTAAGGAACTAAACCTTGGGAACTGAAGCAATACATTATTCATATTTCTATCCTCAAGTAAATAGCACATAGTAGTGCTCAATAAATATTTATTGGGGGAATAAATGAAAACCTACGTTGATTTGGTTTCTTAAACTCATCCAGTCAAATCCGAGACAACGTGTGAAAGCTAATAATGTAATTTCCACTCTTCCACAAATTTTACCAGAAGTTGTGTGGCAATAATAATTACCTTGCCAAAGTTGTGAACATCATGCAGGAAATCTGTTTCCTGGTTACAAGGCTACACAGCTCGCTTTGCACATTCTTCTTAAGGGAAACTAAGTAAGAGGATATAGGTGGATTTTCTTTTCAATCATCACTGTGAGTAAAAAACAATACAATCATGTGTAATCTTCATTTATGAAAATATTACGTTAAGCCAAAACAGTAACAAATGACCTTATTATTTAGGGAAAAAATAGTTGAACATGGCACACTGGAAAATATATGGGTGAAGAGAAAAAACAAGATGAAGATGCAAAATTCACAGTCTGGGGTAGAATATTAAGTGTCAAAAAATGTCCTCAGCATTATCAATAATAAGTGCTTAGAAAATGGCTAAAGGGTAGTTCAGATAATAAGACATTGTCAGATGCTTTTCAAAATTTAGAATATCTTTTGAAATATGGTAATGTACATCTTCTTCAAGTTTAAGCTACATAAGCATGTGGAATATAGAATACTAGGGGCTTGCAAGCATGTTCTGATTATACTAAAATAAAGAGACTTTAAATAAAAAGACATTTTTAGTCCTTATTTCCAGTTCAAAACAAGATGATCTTCCATAACCTTGGCACCAGGTGGATTCTGGAAGATAATTATTTTGCATGATCAGTTCAGGTTCTTGATTCCAACGCAGGACGTTACTACAGGTTTTAGAGTAGACGAGAGCCAAGATACGTAAACTTTATTGTTACTCTTGCCCATTTGACAAGATAGTATCCCAAATGAATGGATTTGGCCATTCAGATGGAAAACAAAAGCGTGTTTATCAGCTGGTTAATTGTGCTCAAATATGAAATAAGATTCTCAGCAACGAAGCTTCCTCACATTTCTATTTCTCACCTAAATTATAAACTATCTTCAAATAGAACCATTCCCAGCATCCAAGTGTTTATCATAGCGAAGCACATCTGCCACAGATGACTGCTGACCTTTCAACTTTGGTCAGCACTTTGACAGCTGGCGTAGCCATCGGAAAGGCGGATGGATGCAAGTTTCCTGGCGCTGTCGTCTTCCTTTTATTTGTATGCCTTAACTCTGAAATGAGGAAATAACTAAGTAAAACCAAAACACTGACAATATTCCTTACACAAATTGAGTCTAGTGAATGCATTTACTTCCCATCAAATTTTCTGAATTTGGGGAAGACTGGGCTTTTGTTGTTGTTAACTCATTTTATTAGTTTTGTTTTTTTTTTTTCAAATTTAGCTACTGGAAAGGATTATACATTGTTTAATTTTTAAAAAGTGGTTACTAACACTTAATTTAGCCTATTCAATATCTGCCAGATCACCCAAGAATCATCAATGATTCTTACTTTACCAATGGGAAGAGATTTAAATATAGGGCTTCATCTTTCCTCTGTGGAGCTTTTGGACAAGCTGGATCATCAGTAAAGGGCAAATTAAAAAAGACAAAAGTGAGGCCGGCCCCGTGGCGCAAGCGGTTAAGTGCGCGCGCTCCGCTGCAGCGGCCTGGGGTTCGCCACTTCGGATCCCCGGGCGCGCACCGTCGCACCGCTTGTTGAGCCATGCTGTGGCGGCCTCCCATGTAAAGTAGAGGAAGATGGGCACGAATGTTAGCCCAGGGCCAGTCTTCCTCAACAAAAAGAGGAGGATTGGCAGATGTTAGCTCAGGGCTCATCTTCCTCACACACACAAAAAAAAGACAAAAGTAGACGCCCCTCACCCCTGCCTTAGTGGAAGTCTTAACTCTGATATTAAACCACTACTAAAAGTAATTACAATTTAGTGAACATCTTTAATAGATACTGCACTAAGAGCATTATTACATACATTCTCTGTTAATGTGTGCGCTTACCAGCTTGTGCACAACCTCAGTCTCATAGGGAAGCCTCTGGATGGGGGCTGCTTACCTGGCTTTGAGTTGTGTGGGCATCAGAATAACGACTGCGTTCATGAATACGTGTAGCCCAGTCGTACAACTTCAATAAATATTAATATCATCTGTTTCTTCATCCCTGTTTTCCCTCCTATCAGCACATATCTGAACATTTACTTGTCCAAGGCATTAGTGGGCCCTTTTAACAAGTGAAGTAGTATAAAAGCTATTCCCTGTGCTTCAGGAAATCATCATCTAACTAGAGTTCGGTAAATAGATGGCTACTTGGAATTCATGCTTCTTCCTGGTGACCCCCCCAAATCTATTTTTGAAAATCCCCTCCTTTTCCTCATATGTGAATTCCATGCCGCTCCCTGCTCCTTCCCTTTTAGAAGGTGAGGGACGTCAGATCATTTTTCTGGACCACTAGTAGAGTAGGAGGTTCTATTGATGGGCTAAATCTGTCAATTGGATCTTAACTTCTAAGACATTGGGAAGGACTTATGTGACTCAAGAACAGCTGTTGCCATGATGATATTCTGACTGCTCTGTTCCAGTTATTGGAAAGTTACTGTGGTTCTTAAATCCTGTCCTTCCTGAATTCTCTTGGATCATAATCTGAAGCCTGGTCTACTAGCTTCCCCTTTAATTGTGTGAGCCTCCACTCCCACCTTGATATTCTTCCAGTAAGTTCCCTTTCACTTTTGTTAACCAGAGTTGGTGTCTGTTGCTTACAGGGAAGAGCCATTACTGATATATAATGCATGTAATTATGAAAAGTAATTTATAATGCACATTAAAGTATGTGATATCGGGAATGGAGCAGACAAAAACCCCAATGTGTTTAAGGCAAGAGGAAATGGTGGTGGCCTCAGCTAATAAGGAAAAGATAACAGAGGTAGTGACACTTAGGGAAGAGCAGGGTTTCACTATTAGTAAGATGGAAGACAACCTTGAAGGCAGAAAGAAGGGGCAAATATGTACTCAGGGGACAATGAATAGATCAACCTAGATGGAATGGGGATTGCTTTAGAGTGTTGTTCTTGCCACAAACATTAGTTTAGTATCTTCTACTGTTGCGCACTGCTGAAACACAGAGAATGTTAAGGTCAGATACATGCCCCTGGGAAGCACAAGGGTCAGTCATCTCAAGTAGAGAGGGATACTCTTGGAGTGGGTTAATAAAAGATTTTTGACGACTCTCCAAAGCTATTCTGTGAAGAAATAACATCTTCCCCAAAGTAAATTTTTGATGCTACCAACGCATTATTTACAGGTAGAAAAAAGAAAATAAATGCTAGATTTAAATAAATGCATTTATAACTATATTGAGCAGACGTTTGAAACCTTCAAGGGTAGCACTCCATGAAAATTGTGAGAATTTCTAGCTTCCATTGATTCTCACTTTAACACTTGGAGTAAGTGTAAAAGCATTCGTAAAAAAAAATACATAACCTACATGTGAAGGAAAATTTAATTTTACCATTGTGATTGCTTTATATAATTCTCTGAAAAATCGTTACTCATACCTCTGCCTCTTTCTGACAGACGTTAGCTCGTTTTTATCATTTTTTCTTTTGGGGGCACAGGTAACACAAAGATGATTTATACAGGCCAACTTATTCTGAACACAGTTTATGTCTTCTTTCTATATCTTGCTCTACTACTGGTATTTAAAATTCCATTAAGTGTAAAAAGTAACTTCCTACTTGGTAACCACACCGAACATTCCCACTGGAGGAACATGGGTGGCAAACAGCCATATGTAACATAGTGGAACAGCTTTCCTGTCTGACATAGTCAAGGAGATGCACATGTTTAAGCGTCTCATCAAGTATGAAGTATAGACTACCCACATAGACTAACTGTGCACAATGCCCAGGGGTGCTGATCAAGAATAATTGCTCCATTTCACCTTAACTTCGAACAATTGTCAATAGTGATGAATTTTCGTGGTTGGAATTAGGCAATGATGGCCATCTGGTTATAACATAATTTATTTAATCAATCTTCTACAGTTACATTTAGGTTGATTCCATTTTAATTACCTGGATTATCTGATTATTTATTCTGGATAAATTCCAAGCAGTAGAATCGTTAGCATATACACATTTTCAAGGTTTTTGACCTGCAGGGCATTTGTTCTTTTTTTTCCTCAGAAAAAATTGTACCAATTTATACTCAAACAGCACTGTATAAGTCACCATTACATTGCCTTTTAAACTTAAGTCCCGGAGCATAGAGGGAAGAAGAACCTGGGTGGGTCATTCCAGTTGTTGCATGAATGTCTAATCTGAATTTCCATTCTGAGTCAGAAAAGTGATAAAAGAAAGTTTAAATTGCCAGGTTTTCAAATCTCTCTTTCTCTCAGTATTTGTTATATTATTAAGATAAAACTTCTCCTTCATAAATTTTAAATGTTATAAATAGAAAGTAATAAACTTTCTGAGCCAGCCCAGTGGCACAAGCGGTTAAGTGCGCACGCTCAGCTGCGGCGCCTGGGCTTCGCCGGTTTGGATCCCTGCGTGTACAGACGCACCGCTTGGCAAACCATGCTGTGGCGGCGTCCCATATAAAGTGGAGGAAGACGGGCATGGATGTTAGCCCAGGGCCAATCTTCCTCAGGAAAAAAAGAGGAGGATTGGCAAATGTTAGTACAGGGCTGATCTCCTCACAAAAAAAAAAAAAAAAAAAAAAAAGTAATAAATTTTCCTAAAATATCATCACAGAATTTCACTTCCAAACATGAGTTTCTCCATTCAGCATCTATCTATTTATCTATCCATCTATGCAAACGGAAAGTCAGGGTTTGGACATTTTCCACCTATATTCATCCTCACATCTGTGTCCTTGCTCATTTCATTTCTCTTCTAACAAGGCTCTTTCTCTTCTCCCAGACCTATTCTAAACCTCCCTTCTTTCAATCTAGAGTACAAAGCCCACCTCTGCCATGCAGCCTCCCTGGCTACCTGGCTCACAGTAATCGTTTGCTCCACTCCTCAGCCCTGACACTGCATCGTTATAAGCTAGAGGATCAGTATTGGCTAAAATACGGTTACTAATGTACTTCAGCTAAATAGATTTTAGAAGGAAAGCATTTATCACCTACTATTTAAGACTGACTGTCAGCTGAGTATTTCATCCCTTCTCTTGACCTCTTTGCTTGTTGTCATTAGGGAAAGAAATTAACAGTCTTCTTAGAAATAAATAGCTCAGAAAATAATCATCTTATTCATAAAATATATGAACTTTTATGTTATTTGATGATGATGGTGATCTACGCAGATTTCTATATTTTTAAGACCCTCAGTTTTTTATTGAACTCTCATCAGGAATTGTCAAGATATAACTGACCCATAGGTCATTATTTTTGAAAATAATTGGAATTCCTCACCTGTATAGTAGGTATCTTGTTAAATATAAATGACATGAAGAATTAAATATCTTTGTTTTGAAAAGACTCTAGTATGAAGTAGTTACTATTCCCCACATAATTCTTCCTACTTTCCCACTATCATCACACACACGTGCACACGTGCGCACATGCGCGCGCACACACACACACTCACACACCCACAAATAAGCCTTTGGTTTAAAATAATAACCATTCTATTATCATTAAGAAAAATTTTTCATGCAACTACTGAGTAGTAATCTTAAATTGGGGACATTTGAGGCACCCTCCCCCCAAAACATAGAAATTGGTTCTTTAAATGTGCATACATATAATTTCGTTTGTTGAAAGTTGGCCGCCTATTTCTTCTCAAATTAAATCTTTGTCTCATATCACTGTCCTACACAACTTTCATGCCCAGATATATTCTAATAACCAAAAGCAGTATTAGACAAATCTTGAACTTTAAAACAATTTTATCTGTGACTTTCAAGTTTAATAGCTATAAACCTGTCAATATCAATTATGACAGGACGATTTTTAAACTTAATTGTTTTCCTTAGCAGTTTTTTCAAGAGGACCATCATAAAAAAGTAATAGAATTATAATTACTACAAATAATAAGTACATGAAAACATTTTCAGGTGTTGGATATAATCATTTCAGTTTGTGCTTCTGAAATAAATAGTCAAATGTTGCAGTCATAGTCACTGTAATAAAAAGAGAAGCCAGCAACCTTGTTCACTTATTTGTGCAAAGATACATTTCATATGCAATTGAGGAAAATCCTCACAGGATCAGTTTGTTAAATATTCTACAAGTTAATTTCTTGAAGACTGAATTGAAGTCTGTATAGGATGACTGTTTCCTGTCAAGTACTTTCATTCTCCAAACTTTAAAAGTAAAACAAATTATTGTCCATATTTAATAGCGAAATACGCAGTAGGCTTTCATGTTCCTCCCTTTAAGTTTTTTTTGTTCCTTTATAGCAGGCAAAAGAAAAAAAGTATAACCAGGAAATTAACTCCCTCCTGTTTTTCTTGTTTTATTTCACTTGTACTCTCCTTCTTCATTACTCTCAAAAGATTTAGAACGTGTAGTAACACCTGCTGGGGCGGTAACGGCAGTTGAGCTTAGCCTGAATGGTGCCCTGTGAGGGCATAGAGTGACACAGAACACTGTGTCCACACTCCTTCTGCTCGTCGCCTGGTTACACCTTGCATCAGAAGGTTGGCCCCAGTGAACCATCCTCGTGCCCACTATGGCAAGACCTAGAAACTTGAGACTCCAGGCAGTTATGTCTCTTCCTCAGCCCAGTGGAACTGAGAATAGAATCTTTGTCCTTCCACTACAGATGGTCAACAGACTGGAGTGCGCCAGTAATCTGAGCAAAGGACAGACGTATTTTAATTACAAATTACTCCCTCACTTCACGTTTGTTATCTCTCTGTACCTGTAGTGCATGCAACAGACAACTTAATATACATTATTTAAATAATCATCAAAACCTTTCCTACTTCGGCACTTTCCACCTTTCTCTGGAAAGCCTGCACGTTTGTAGGGATTTATAACTGCAAGTGCCTGAAGTCAAATTTCAGTTCTAGCAAACGTGGGGTAGATGCGACTTTAAAACAAACTGATCAGACATGGGAACAACAAAGACAGGAGGATTAAGGCAGTCTCTGAAGATGAAAGTGTAGAGAGATCTTGGGGGGAAATAGCTTGAGAGGAGCCTTTTAAAAATCAAACAGAAAAACTCTCATCAGTTGGCTTTGACTCCTTTTTAAAAATTTTAGCAACATGTGCAAGGAGTTTTATTTATCGTCAGATCTCCCACTCTTTAAATAAATTTAAAAAAGAAGAAAACATCAGGTTCATAACCCTTCAGCAATTTCCCCAGAGTTATTTAGCATTGTTGTCGCTAGAAAAACACTTATTTGAGAACATTTTCCCGCAAAAATACATGGAACTGATAGGAAACCCATGTGCCCATGTGAAAATACTTAGCTGCTTCTCCTAGATTGAATTTGTCTGTGCCTTCATAGAGAACTTATATTTCCTTGTTATGTATACACATTTTTGTTCAACAATGCCCAAAAGTGATAACTTGGAGATTGAGAATTATACTGACAGTCACCTGTCATTCATTGTCCTTTATTCTGACAACCTCAGGCATTCAGGCATGGATTTATGGGTTTTTCCCCCCTTTCCTTTATTTTTAAAGGGGTTGGGGGATGGGGGAGAATATCAGAGGATTCAGTCCTGAATAGACTTTTGTTTTGCTCTTTCTTTTGCCTCTTCACTGTGTCAAATGCAGTGTGTCTCTCATGCCGTCTCTCTCTTTAGAGAGCCTCGGCTGGGCCAGCTAGTTAGTATTCAGAGAAAAGGCAAAGAGGATAAAATTCTTCTCTGCTTGCTGAGACTGCAAATAAGCAATTAGACTAAAAGCAATGTATTGGAGAAAGAAGGCCATCGTAGACATCCTTGTTGACTGGAACCTGCCAATATAACTTTAAAATTGTAAAAACTTCATAGCAGGGAGAAATAGTCACTTAGAGGCACATAAGTTGGTTAAGATACTAAGCCAGTCTTCACTTAACAGACATTTCTGCTGTGTAATGTACTCTGTGAACTGTAAGATTTTCCATTTAATCTTGTTTACTTATTGTAATGAGAAACAAATGGGTGAAATTAGCAATGGTGATAGAAAATTCAACCTTTTATTGTATTGCATGTTATGAAAACGTTTTCTAGATTGGCATGTTACTCCCATTTTCATTTGAGCTCACTTGAAAAGAATTGTAATGGAGGGCTGAAGGTTACAAACTGTTTTATGTCTGACCAAGCAATATCATAGAGCTCTGCTGAGTAGTTATATGAGAGGCTTAAACAATATAGGCCAGCCGTTTGCTGTGTATGTGAGGTAATTCTTAAGACTCTTCTTCCTCCCTTTAATATAGAGATTTTATTCTGGATTCTAGCAATTGATACATTTCCTGTGCAAATGTTCAAATGCGGTTACACTGTTAATTAAACTGGGATTACCTAATTCCATTTTGTGATAGACCAATCCCCAGTGAGCCTTCAAGATTGTCCAATTGATGGGAGGTAGTGAGAAGACCTTTTTAATTTGATATATTTAATCCATCCCTTTTTCTCTTTCCACCCCCATCCTTCCAAACCACGTTTCCCAAAAGTTGAGAAATGCTAGCCTGATGAATTTATTTTTGCATATTCTAAGCCAGGAAAAAGAAAGGAATCTGGATTATTGACATTCTTTACCGGAACTACAGTAGACTAGAGTTAGCAGAAAAAACTGCTAATCATCACAGTTTTCATGTTGGAAGCAATTTGCCTATAATTAGTAAGTTGATAAATACCAACAAAATGGGTGCTAAAACGAACAACTCTTGTGCTGAGAGACATTTGATCCTACATTACACTTCGCATTTTTATATATGCAGCATTACATTTTGTTACAAAGAGCGACAACTTTAGTGGCAGCTGAAGCAGTCTAATCTGTCTTCTGAAGGAAAGCAGACGTACGTCTTAATATAACAACTTCTTTTATAAAACGTATCTGTTTTTCCGAGGAATAAGCAATGCAAGGATAAGAAAAGAAGTTGGTATTTTATTTATTTTATATAAAATGGTAGCAAAAGATGGAAGACTTGTTTTGCTAGATAAAGAAATGCCGTAGCATGTAAGATTAAATGGCACCAGTGGCTTAGAGCGTATTCTTCATTGGTAATACCAAATTCATATTTGTTTGTAGATATTTGTGTTCTACATTTCGTATGAGATGATTATTGTACTCAATGTTTCAACTCCATATAGAATCAAACTCATGACTGTTTTTATTCAATTCAAACAAGAAAATGTGTATGATGTACTAAAATGTAAGATAAACGTTTAATTCAAATAAATAAGATATGGTATATTGTATCTTTGAAATAAAGTACGTATATATGTCTGAAATGTTTTTATAAAAGACTAGCTTTGGTAAGAGTCTAAATCACAATAGGTGCATTATATGTAATAAAGAAAAAGATATGATAGCTTTATCAGTGGTATGCTGAAATTCTGACTCTCATAGTTACCAGGAAACATAACATCACAATAAGTTCAATCTATATGATCTGATAGAACAAAAGAGACTATCCTAAGAAAGAAATTGTGAGGGTATAAATAAATTTCTTTATGTGAATGTGATTGGGACAATACTACATCTTTCTAGTGCTCTTTAAAGTGGTAACTGGTGTTCGTAGACATAATTTTAGGAGCATCCTTATCTACATCCACTTTATAGGTAACTTGATTAGCACATGTGGTTATCAGAGATATTGCAGTGTCTTCATACTACAGGTTATGCAGTAAATGGATTGATTGTTAATTATCAAGTATCTTCTAAAATAACCTTTAAAATACATTCTTGCATTCTCATACATTTGACTAAGTTTGCTTTTCTTTTCCCTTCGAACAGTATACCTTTGACATTCCTAGATACTGAATGAGACAGTAAGACATGACCACTGGCAAAATAAATGCATCTTTTTCTTTCCCTCTTCAGAACATTCTAGAGTGGGTGGTAAAATATTTAAGCCATTTCAAAGTCATGTAAACTATCCCAAATATGTCAGACGAAGAAGAGGATGCAATTCATTATTTTTCTGCAAAGAACCAACATGAAAGAGAACATTCTAAAGGCCCAAGTAGCTTTGTTTTCATTTACAGTTCATATCAATAATTTCATACCATGAGCATTTTGCTTACTTGAGATATATTTTTGATCAGTAACAGATTGATCATTATGAAATAAAAAGACAAAGTTTTTGAGGAAGTATATGTTGCAGTTATTTGTGAAGTATATGTTCCATCTCACTTATTATTATTATTACTGTTATTATTGTTTTCCTTCATATCCCTCCTGGTTGAAACTTGCACTTTAATTCATTGGGCATATATGCTTTTAATGATAATTTGTTTATAAGATGGGATCAAAATTCAGTTTGTACATGTAAATTTTTCATGGCATACTATTTGATAAAAAAACAAAGTAAATATTTTCACATTTAAATTTAATTTTGTAACTCCTTTTGAAAAGCTTTCTCTTACCTATTTTCCAAAATCAAGAACAGTATATTTAAAGAGCGTCTGAGATTAAAGAGTGAAGCTATGCAAATTGGATCTGGCCCATTCTGCTGCCTTTTTTCCCCACTATTAACTAATTTATTGTAGGTCTTTTTCTTTCAACATATGACTCCATTTAAGAGAGAACAATATTTTGCAAGTGGCATATAACCTATCTTTGTAGAATATTTATTCCTTTGTGAAACAAAATTGCATGTAGTGAGCTGCAAGTGTCTTTCTTTGTGCTTAGTTTATTCCCAACCTTTTTTTGCCATTCAAAAACAATGCTGACACATGCATGAAATGACAAACAGCATTAGTGTAATAAAAGAGTTAAATCAAACCAAAGCACAGTCATATATTAAATTGTTTTTAAAAATACTGACCTAAGCACCTCTATGAGATGTTATTAGTAAAATTTGAAGAAGAAGAAAAAAGACATTTGGAAGTGAGATGTGCTCTCCTTTGTAGCCTGTATAATTGCTGATTTGCCATCATGTTTGCTTGCGATGCCTTTGTCAGATATTATTTCATGTCTCTTTGTCAAAGGAGAGGGTTTGAAGCCTTTTTTTTCCTGCATCTGGGTGACTGCTGGCAGGGCTCAGACCAAGCCTCCCAGGGCTACAGCAACGTGTCCAAAAAGCTTTTGGTAAAAAAATCTTTTAAGCAGCCCCTCATTTCCACTCACCAGGTCAACACATATGTTTTACCAAAAGAAAAATTTGAACATTTCAGCATAAGCTTTAAACACCATAATTGTACCTTAGTGACGATTTTTCATTAAGACTTAGTGTTGAATATCTCTTGCCCGCTCCCATACAGAACGAAATCTAAAGCAACTATGTCATCTTTCCTGGTGAGTGGTGATTTTCTAGAATTTGATGATTTATAAGGCTTTTCTAAAAATAGTTGCCATTTCTTACTGGATGCTTCCCAGCACATAGTAAGTCCGTACAGAGTAAAAGGAAGTTTATTTTTCATACATTTACTTCTTCCTGAGAAGTTAAGTAAAAGGCTATGGCAAAGCTTTTCATATCAGCAACCAAAAACAGAAGAAGAAATAATTGTAGAACATACAATAATAGAACTATTTTCTGCACAGATCCAACTATGTGGAGAACTGTTCAATTAGGCCTCACAGTTACTTTTAATGAGGGTTGCTGTGGAATAAGTGGAAACATCTGTTACCCATGAACCACCACAGTGGCTACACAAGAAAAAACAGTTCTCTCTTCTATTGATTGGGACTGGTCTTCACGGAACGTTCTTATTAGTATGCTTAGAACAACCATGCAAATCTCTAAGCCAAATTAATTATTCTTGGCATTCCCAAGAGATAATCCCACAGTCATTTTTTACCAAAGGCGGGGAGCAAGGGAACCCTTTCTCTGTACATATTTTATTATGGTTAGCAATGCCTAATTGTCCTACTGTATGCCGCCCTATTTTACCAGCTACAGTCTGAATTCATTCCCATCCTCTCCTTAAAAGTTTGAAACCCCCTAGTGACAGGAATATTAATGTGCCAACACTGTCATATCTATTTCAGCTCATACATATGCAATGTCTTTGTTTTCAAAGATTTATGTCAGACTTTGCTGAAGTGAGGTATTCTACCATTTTAGATAATAGCATGCTAAAGTGATGTTATCAGCCACATTCGGCACTCACTCAAGTAAACGAGAGGAGCATCCATTCCTTCATGGCTTAAACTCATAGAAACTGTTATTTATCCTTATTTGATGAGAAAATCTTTCAGGGGGAAATGGGGTATTTTTAGAAGAAGATTATGGCCATCCTGTGGATTATCTTTTAATTAAGAATGGATGATTTGTGCCCACTCTGCTGTAGCAAACGTCTTGCTGCTAATGAAGTTTAAAAAGACTTACTTTATTTAATTACAGCTAATCACCAGGGCAAAATGTGGAATTTTCTTTGATCCTACATGTATTGTGGTAATCCCTTTGGCAGATAGCATCTCCTCAAAATATTTTGAGTTTTTCGGTTGGTCACATTTTAGCAAAAGGTGGAACCGCCCTACGCTAAAGGATTTCTTTCATTCCCTCTGTAGTTGTCTAGCCTGGCATAAAAATTACATGAAATTTTCTTACAAGTTTGGATGGCCCTTGAGACAAAGAGTGTCGAAGTCTTCAAATATTTGAGTCTTTTACTTTGTCCCATATTCACAGTAGGGTTCTTTGCTCTTGTTCAATGATTCAATTCGAGCAACATTATTGGACAATGTCAATGTACCAGGCACTGTGCTGGGCATTAGTAATAGAAGTACGAAGAGAACATAGGCCCGAAAAAAGCCACCTTTAAAGATGAACTGTGTACACTTTCTACTACGTTCAGTCCATGTGGACATAAATAAGTAAATGTGCTTTTACTGGGGGTTGCTTTGTCTTTGGTTTAAAACCAAGAATTGCTTTGTCTTTGGTTTGGCTTCTTTCTAATCATCAGATTAGAATTACTTTGCTTACTTGAGTCTTCTAAGATAAAGCAGCGCTCTCCTTTTTATTTTTTTCTTCTCTTGTCTCTTCTCTTTGAAATCAAGGGCAATACATTAACCCCTCATTTTCTGGCCTTATTCTTTCCTGAATCTAAAAAAAAAATTATTTTAAGAATACGTATTAAGCCAGTCCTAATTTCAGGTGATATCTGTCTCTGATTTTTCGTCTTTATAAACACCAGACTTAATCATTTCCACTTCTTTGATATGCTTCCTAATGTTTACTCTTTTGAATATGAATTACAATTTTTTTTCTGAAGTATAAGCCCATCCAAAATATTAATTAGTGTGGTTTATGTTTTTAATCTCAAAGAGGTCATCCTATTTTTTCAAAAAATTTCCTTTTTCTCCTTTTTCTGTTTTCGTTCCGTAATTTTCAGTCTGTGTGACCTAGACAATGTAGGCTTGTTTGGCGTAAAGGCCCTGAAGGGCAATGTCCTGCTGGCTCCCTGAGGGAGAGAAGGAGGAGCGCAGGTAGACAGCAAGGGCTTCTGCTGGGCCGAAGAGGGCACCTGCCAACTGACCTACTCCATCCCAACTACGGACACCCACTCAGAGATGGGATCAAAACAGCATCTGGAGAGAGTAGACAGGCTGGTTTGATTTGGAAAAAAAACTTTCCTGGAAAATGACTACATCCCAGCTAATCAAAATGGAGGAAATATGGTCTTGGTACAACTTTTTCATGCCTTTACAAGTGGTAGGTTCTAAGAACATAAAAATCAAAACTCAGCATTTCTCTAAAAAAAGAATTCTCACCAAGGCAAATAATTCCTTTTGAAACTATATAAATCATCTATTAAATCTTTATCATTTTTAAATTGAAAAGGATAAAACGTCATCTGGGCAGAACTATCCCTTCACGTACCCAAATATTTTCTACTTTGTTTAACAATTGAGTTTCTATGAATTCTTTTGATTTGCCAGGACTTGGGCAGATTTAAAGTAGATTTACTGTCAAATCAGTGCTCAGGTCTCTATCTCACACCTAGGGATCCATTATCACACCACAATGGGAACACTCTTCCCACCACTTGCATATGAATGCTTAGTCATATCCTTCCCTGCATATTTCACATTGCCCCATGCCCAGGTAGTAATTGATCTGCCACTTTGCCCAGAACTTCCTGCAGACTAGTAGTAAGCATTTAGACTTACAAAGTGATTGAGGTTGGAGGAAGTTCTTCAAAAGTGCAATTCACGTCTTTAAAAAAATTAAACATTATAAAGTAGGAGAAGCAAAACAGAATTTGTGGTTAGTTCCTGTAATGTATTAAACATCTGCAGTTTTGTCTCTCCGTCGGGATGTGGGGTAGTGCTGAAGTCACATCCTGATAACATCTGCACATCACTGATATCTTTCGCTTTCTTCTTTGTGGTCCTCTGATGAGAGATTCTTTAACATCCCTTCAGTCATCAAGACCCCAGTTGGATTTCTTTGCTTGTGACAGCCTTAAAGGTGGTCTCATTTACATTTGAGAAAATGTCACAATATAGGAAGATATTTTCAGTTTGATGTTTCATCCCTTCCTTTTTTTATCTGCATGCTAGTTTTAGCTTTTCAAATGAATGTCGGTCTCAAAATAGATTTTCCATGAAGTATATTTTGTCTGATTTTTGAAACACCATGTCTACAGCAGATTTTTTTTCCCAAAAAAGTTTTCAACAAGAAATGGCACCTCTGCTTCTACTTGCACAGCAACAACAGCTACGGTGCCATGTAGGGGCTGGCTGGTTTGGCATCCAGTAACAGAGTGTACCTACTATTTTAAATGTCAGGTATTGACGGGGTCTGAGCTGCTTCTGCTTTGCTAATGACCCCAGTTACATTGGAGCTGAGGAAATAGTCAATAAACAATGTCATTAACATATGTAGAAAAAGCATTGTTTTACATTTCCAAGAAGACTGGCAAGTTCCTCTCCTGCTCCAGGAAGACTTTGAGATCCTGGAAAGTTTTTAAAGATGGAATCATGAAAAATAATATAGGATATTTATGTAAATAATCTTAGGATACCTAACATGAATATTTATATTACTGAATACATCTTTATTGATGCAGCCAGCCAGTGACTAATGGCAATGTATAAGATAACTTTAAAGAGCCCAACTACCCATAAATTTCAAAAGGATTACTTAGTTTTGAGTTATTCATTTTCTTGACCATTCAGTGGAGGTTTATCTTTACCCACCTTGCATTGATAGAGTTGAATAGCTGTTTTACTGACATTCTTTTTAAGAGCTGAGATCACAAAGGATACCTTTTTTGTTCCTTCAAAATATTTGGAGAGATTTTATATATCATTGATTTCTAATGTAATTCTGTTGTGGTTAGAGAACATGATCTGTAAGATTTCCTTTTGTTTTTTATGTGTTGAGACTTATTTTTTGGTCTATCCTATTGTCTACTTTGGTGAACTTCCCATATACACTTGAAAAGAATGTGTATTCTGCAGTGTCGGGTGGAATGTTCTATAAATACTATTTAGGCCAAGAGAGTTGATAGTGTTGTTCAAATTTTCTATATCCTTACTGGTATTTTTTTGTCTATATGTTCTATCAATTATTGAGAGTAGAGTATTAAAAATGCCCGACTATGATCGTGTATTTGACTATATCTTTGCTTCACAGATTTTAAGGCTATTTTATTAGGTGAATACACTTTTAAGATATGTCTTCCTGATGAATTGACCCTTTTATCACTATGACATGCCCTTTTTATTTCTGGCAATACTCCTTGTCTTGCGGTCTACTTTGTCTGATATTAATATAACCACAGAGCAAGGAAACACAGATTTTATTTTTAAGTGTCTGGCTACATTTGTGGGTCAAATATTTAGAAAGAGTGCATCAGCCTTACCTGTCACCTTGCATTCCCATAAATATCAACCACAGGGGAGAGAGAGCTTATCCTTTCTCATGTGTAGGCTGTAGCCTTCTGAAACAGAAGCAACTAGGGAAGGAGAAATTAAACTAAATGAAAAATGGGTGAGGAAGTGATACAAAATAAATCAGAATCTAATCTTCATTGCTTAGAAAACTCATATCTGTAATTTTCATAATTATTTTAATATTTCCTGAAATTTTGAAGTCAATTATGAGCTATTGTGGGTTGAATATTCTCACAATATTCATGTCCACCCAGAACCTCAGAATGTAATTTTATTTGGAAATAGGGTGTACAGTCATGTGTCATATTTATGCACATTTGGTTAGAAATGACCAAAAAATACAATAGTATCTGACTTTCCCCAATCCCTTAGATAGCACTATTCTTGCTTTTGAACTCAGAGGAATATTTGTATGAATTTTTTTAAATACTACTATGCAATACTCTTATAGTAATATATATAGTAATATATATAGTAATATAGTGTGCATACTCTTATAGTAATTCCACTTCAAATTTGGCCAAAGAAATATATTAAATATATTACTTTACATATCAAGTGACCTTGATAAATGTAAGGGAGAAAGCATAAAATTTATAATATTAGCCAAAAAATTAATAAAATTCAAGTCAATTCCAAAGATCTCCTAATTTTGTAGGGAAAAATTTCTTCAAAGTAGATTATCAAGGTGATGTCTCCAGAATCTATGAAGCACAAGTTGCCAAATTGCAGGAGGGACCACCCTAGCCCAGTTCCCCAGTCTCTAGAAAATTCTGGTTCTTCATATGTAATTGAGGCATAGCAGACTTCCAGATATAACCTTGTGTTGTCAATTTTTGGTTGTAACTAGAGGGAAATGAAAGGCAAGAGTTGCCCTATTAATAGTGCTGCGGTGTTGATTCCTGCTGTTCAGCATGGTATAATTCCTCAAATGATGAGAAAGCCAGCAGAGCCTGTGTTCGGTTTCCTTCCGAATGCACTATCTGTCATAGTGCTTATCAAAAATAAAGCTTACACTACCTGTGTTAGGTATGCAGCCCACATGTCTTTCACCTTGTAAGCACTTGGATTAACTTCTGTGTTTTGCTATCATGTGAATAATTGAGATCTCTTAATGCCAGAAGTTGCCAACTTCTATCACCATTCCCGGACTTGATCTTGAAGTATTCGGCATGCAAATTCTTTCAAGGACTCTTCCATTCTCAGAATCTACAGACTACATTTGAGATTCTGTCAAGATAGTCTAAATGTAAACCTCTAAAGTTTGACTGAGGATTGGTAGTTCTGGACAAACTTACAGATATTCTGGAAGATAAATTACCTGTGTTCTCCTGATTCTTTAATGAGAACATTTATATCATATGCTCCATCTTTTACTGCGACCTCTGATGACTCTTCCAATCTAAATACTGTTTTTCCCCCTCTAGATTGCAGGTTTCAAACAAAATACTCACAGAGCTTGATTGGGAATTCTCCATCTCTGTTGACAAGGTCCCATTGGACATTTGCTCCTTACCAGGTTTTTAGACGACATAGTCTCCCCACTCTCTTCCGACTTCTCTGAGCATTCCTGATTCCTTCTCTACATTTCCTTTGTCTCCTTTCCCCCAAGATTAGGTTTCCTTTCATGGATCTTTCTAGGCTGTTTTCTTTCTTTTATAGTTTTTACAATGACTTCGAGGACACCTTAGTGCAGATGATTCCCAAATTTATACAATAGTCAAAAATTGAACTCTTATTCCTCATAAATCTTTTTTACTTGTGCTTCATATTTCTCTACACTATACATGTCAGCAAGCCTCAAAACCTCATACATCTCTGAATCACTACTCATCCCCTTACAGTTAATTAGTTTTCACATCCTGTAACATCACCTCCAAATATTTTTTGAAAATATCTCTTCCTCCCCATTTCTACTGCTAAGGTCATATTGCCAGCAATGTGCAATATGTCATCCCACCTCAAAAAATGTTTATGTATATACATACACATAAAACATGTATGTTTATTATTAATTTTATCAATATAAAGGATGTGTAGCACACAATTTAAAAATTATAGTAAAATGTATAATACTCTTTATTGTAAATTCCATAGATCCAATTGATTCTCACAGAATAATTTTGTTGATTTTTCCCAAACTCTTGTACCCATAGCCAACCAGCCTATGGCTGCAATTGATGAACAAATGCAGTTTTGATACAAACGTTCTGAAAAAATAAAGATATGTTTTCAATAATGACATGAACAACTTCTAAATAATAACATTTTTATTAGAACAGTATTCCATGAATTTTTGTTCTATTCACAATGGAATGACTATAGACATGACACATTTTTAAGTTTAACCTGCATTATTGTAATTTTCTCCATTATTTTCTTAAAATCTAAACAGTCCACAAAACAATAAATCAAGTAGTGATGGTAGCATTCGCCAATTGCTGTAGTGTAAATACTCCCATCATGACTGATTTCAAGCTACCATCATAATGCCACTCTACTGAGTTGGGAAGAGATGTGCAATAGTACATTATTTTATATTATTTGCACCATGTAGATACGTTTAACCTCAAATGGGTAGATAATAGTAAAATAAGTATAAAGTGAGTAGTTTTGAGTATTTATTACCTTTATTTTTAATATAAATTATTTAATTGTAAGTTTACATAATTTAAGTTTTAATGATTACTGTATATAAAAACTGACTCACAAAAATCCTGAAAACTTAGCAACTGGCTCTCACAAGCAGATGCACTCCGGCTCCAGGACAGCACTGCTTACCGTTCACCCTGTGTAATGATTTCCTAACTAGTCCCTTTTGTTTTGTTTTTTCCTTCTGTGAAGCCGTCTCACATATAGTTTTCAGACTACATGTGGATGCCTGACTCCTATTCAAACACTCAGAATATTTCTCACTATTAAGAGAATAAAGTCCGAACTTTAGACTGTCTGCCTTTCACGAATCTCGATCTAGACCTTCCAAATATTTCTCACTACTCAACTTCATGTTATAATTTATCCTACCCACACTTAAATTTTCGCCATTTCCAGGAAGCTTTCTATATTCTTACGCTGTACTTTTTGCCTGGGATTTCTTTCTCCCCATCCTGGCATTTCCAAATCCTATATATACTACAAGATCAATTAAAAATCAAATTCTGTGTGAATTTCTCCCTCTTTCTCTCTACTTGGAAATAAGTTATTCCTTTCCTTCCTCTCATTTGACACTTTACCTGTGCCTCATTACAGCACTCATTTTCTGCCTTGTATTCAATACATTTTTATTGCATGTCTATGATGTGTAAGGGAATATTTTCATTATTGAGAATATTGAAGGAAACACAGACTCTCTGTTCTAATGAAACTCACAGTTCAGAGAGGAAAATAGCAAATCCACAATTGTAGTAGAGTATGTTAAGTGCTATGGTAAGGGAATGCAACTTATGCTAAGAGAGTTAAGCAGAGAAAGAGGGGAAAAAATTGTAAAAGACTGGGAAAATTTCATCTGCCTCATGTCCTGAAGGAAGATAGTATATTTGATGCATAGATATAGCAGGACTGAAGGGTTCATTGAGGGAAGAGGCAAGAAATGAAGTATGGAGGCTAGGCAGAAACCTTCTATGACAAGAAGCTTGAATTTCATTATGCAGGAAATTGAGAACTTGCAAAGAATTTTAAGCAACTATCACTTTGACAGCAGTGTGGGGGATAAATTGAAAGAACAAAAGATTGGGAATGGAAGACCAACAGAAGTCTCTTAAAGCAATTTTGGAGAGAGCTACTAAAACATTGAACTCAGATACTGACAGAGAAGTTAGAACTTAGCCAAAATCATGAATACTTAGTGACCAGGTGTTTGAGTGAGAAGGAAGAGTCAAATGGCATCTGGGGTTGTGTCTTGGTTCAATGGACGGGCAGTGACGACTTTTATTTAAATAGATAGAATAACCATATAATTGATCATTCAAACCAGGACAGATTTGAGAACTAAAGAGGATGCTAAGAATAAAGAAAAGTGTAGAATTTTAAAGTTACTTTGCATTAACTAATAGTTTCAATTTTATTGGTGGAACTATATAATAGCTTTACTCAAAAATGAGTTTCAAAAATAAAAATATTTTTAAAAGACTACCACTTCCATTTTGATGTGTAGAATATCAGCTTGTTTGGACGTAGCTATGAATTATATGGGTACTATGACCAATTCCACTTATACATCTGCTCCATCACTTTCTTGGTTTGTTAAGAACATTGTTTTTACTATTATGCTGCACTGCTCCAAAATTTATTTCCTTATGATCACTGCAAAAACAAATAATTTTATCTTTAATGATGCCCTTCTTAAATAATTTACAATTACATTTCCAGTAACATGTATTTCGTCAATGACAAAATCGGATAAAAAAAAATTAGATAAAATTAGATTTAAAAAAATTAGATAAAAAAACATTTGAACCACTTTTGGAATTAATTTTCTATTTGAAATATCTGATGACACCGACATAAAATTGCCATCATTTAACTGTTTATGGAGTTTTTCTTCTAATGGGTCAAAAATAATAGCTATCACTTCATTTTTTATATGCAAAAGAAATATTGGAATCGAAATAAGTGAATTAATTGAGATGAGCAGTCATCTGATCTAAATGAAAACTCATGTTTCAAAGAGTGATATGTAAACACACTGACTATATCTGCAAATGTTAAATAGTTTACTTTGGACCCAGTCTCCAAAAGAGATTTCTTAACTTTTGTAGTATATACTAATGCTACTTTAGCAAATTTATCATCTTCTACTTATGTGTACTGTTATGTCCCTTGATGATGGTGGATGGTAAATGTCAGCAAACATTTTGTGCAAGTTATACAGTCAATGTCAAAATATCTTGAGATATGGAAAGCCAGTAGTTATTTGTTCAACAAACATGCACTTATTTTATCAATTTAATTTTTTGCTTAAAAAGATGTGTATGGCAAAATTAAAAAGTATTACCAAAAATAAAACAATTGAATAGTCATAGATTTGCACCATACAACAAATACCAAAATCACTGTAGCAAGAGTACTTAAATTACTCCTCATGTCTTCCATGCCGGGGCTGCTCAGCCTTTATTACCTGATTATGTTTCATGTACACCCAACTTATAATTTCTCATGTTTCCTATTGACTCCACAAATTGATGACTTTGTGCGTCTCACAGACCACTGTATGGACTCCGTCACAACTGATTATTACACCAGTATCATCAGCGGCGTTAGAGTGGAATACCCCTACCATTACCATATGGATACCACAGGGAGTTAGCTGTCTTTGGATGGAATGGTAGTTCAGCCCCATTGTGTCCGGATAAAACTAGGAAAAAAGAAATGGATTATCACTAGTCACTATCACTAGTAATAGAGTGAGAACTCTGTTCACTGTGCATACATCTCACACGTTACTGAATGAGCCCATGGTAGAAACTAGAAGAAAAAAGAGGAATTCTACTAGGCACATCCAAGACTATTTTAACTCAACCATTGATAATACTTCATCAAAGAGAAAACATTGGAAACAAATATAAAACTAGATAGGATGCTGGACCAACAAGAATAAATTGGAACTGTATCAGGGAAACTGGGTCATCCTAGTACTAAGACTTATTCCAATGGCCAAACAAACTGATTTGAATTCCCTACCATATATTGTTTTTGGACTACATGTGGGCACATATTTTATTAATGTATTGCTGGCAGTTTTCAGATTTTAATTTTCTGCTCCAAATTCCAAGATGTCATCTTTGTATTCTTATATCTTTGCCTCTAGTGAGAGTGACAGCCTTTACTAGGTATTCAAAAAATGTATTCATTTTTACATACTAAAGAATACTGGAAGAGGTGCAAATTTTAGAGGGAAGATGATTTCATTTTTGAGCTTATCAAAAGTGAAGTATCTAAGAGACATGCATGGGAAATTAAGTAAGAAGTTGGATATATGGATCTGGAGCTCAGGAGATAGCTCTATGCTGAAACTATAGATGTGGGAATCATCGACTTATAAGATGTTATTTGAAAACATGGGTGTAAGTAGCACATTTGCAGGGAAAATGAATAGAATGAGGTGGCTCGAAGGTAGAACACTGAGAAACAATATACATATATATATATATTTATATACATATCTAAAGGCCCTGGTACTTCAAGATCCATTTTTAGTTTGGAATAAACACTTCTTGAGCTAGTGCCAAGTGTGCAATAAACATCATCCTCAGAACTGCTCTCTCTAGGTGTGCTCCCAGCAGCCATATTTTTCCACATAATCTCACTCCTGGCCGTGAGGGCTAAGCCAATTCTTATGGCCGGGCATCCACTTTGAGCCAGTTGGAATCACGCACAGTTAAGAAGTGTAACTGCTTGTAATATCGAAACTCCAGGATGGCAGAGCAGCCATATTCTCTGTCAAATGAGCAGAGAGAACATGAATGCAAAGGCAAAGAGATGAGACATAGAAATTGACCACTTTCTGGATCTCCAGAAAAAGACATTTCTGCTCTTGGTTCAGCCCTTAATTTATTCTGCAATTGTTAATCAAGCACCTTCCATGTGCCAAGCACTGGGGTGGTAGCCGTGGCCACAGTGATAAAGGGATAAGTTCCATGACCTCTTGCAGCATCCCTTCCTGTGGTTTGGTATATTCCATTTCTTAGAATTCTATATCTCCTTACAATAAATCTCCTTTTGATTCAAAGTGAGTTTAGCTGGGTTCTATTGGTACAAACCAAAAAGACTGAGCCTTTATACGGCTAATATTTGTGTCTTCAATAGAACAAACCATGACACTTTAGTACATTCTCTCTCACCAATACTCAATAAATGTGTAATTAATAACTGTATTAATTAATAAATCCATTGCTGTCTGTTTTCAGTTATCCTGTAATTCCCACCATAACTCTAGTGTTAGCTTCTAAGAGCAAGGCATTTTGTGGCAACAATGTTGCTTCCTCCAAACATTCTGTCATGCGTCTAACCTACTTAAATCAGAGCCTTCTAGCTTGTTTGCTTCAGGAAGAACAAAATCCTTTAAGCGGAGAAATTCTGAAAAGCAGATTGACATCAAACTTGTTTGCATGTTCCAAAGTAGGCATTTCAAGCATGTGGTTCTGCTTCGTTTCCTCCGGGAAAGCCGTATTCAGTTTCTTTCTATATTAATTTATTGCTAGCCATCTTTGAGGATAGCTTTGTGCCCTTTATTTTTATCTGGTTTATCGAACAGTTACATCAGCTGAATACATTACATGCTGGGAACAATTAAAACATAAGTAATTACGATGTTTGCTCATCCTTTTATTGTTGCAAAACCTTCCCTCTAACCTAAAGTCCTGTGGCAAACAGCGACATGAACGCAAAAAAATCCGGAAGAAACCAAGCTTACTCTCACTGCCATACTTAGCACAGGGCAACGACAGCTTCCGTGAGCATTCCGACGACCTAACGGCCTCATTTAGAATCCTGGTGCTGTCAGGCTCTGTCTCTGTGACTTTTGGAAGATAGTAAACTTTCTAATCCTCTATCCTCAAACTTGTCTCCTAGGGTTGCTGTGAGGATTAGACAGTGTAATCCAAGTAGCTTCTTTAACCCAATACTTTGTTCAAAAAATGTTAGCTGGTATTATCTTTATTGCTACTAAAGTTGTTTGCCTTCAGATGTAAAGTAAAGGTAAGCGCAGATAATGACATATGAAAGTAACGATTCAAGGAGCTGCCAGGAGATCCTCAGTCGTGGCAACCACAGGCCAGGTCCCATGCTTTGATTTGTGACTTACCGTCAGAGTCCACACAACATGAAAAGCTGCTTCACATTTGTGCATTCAGGTTTCAAAACGTAAATTGAAGATGTCTGTTGTCTCTTCTCTACAGAATTTGTATTGTGATATTCTGTTCTTCAAACATAATCACATCACTGATTAATTATCTGTAGATTATGTTCTTTGAATCCTATGTCCTAAGAGTGGAATTCAATTGGGACTGAATTCCACATTCAGTCTGGCAATGAGAAAGTGAGCGAATCCATGAAGTTTTCAATGTTGTCTTCTAGGTTTCTAATCTGCCATTTATGTTCATCTTTCCTCATCTCAATGGTAATTCCACTCACATATGCAGAAGCATTGATTTTTCTAGGTTTCTTTTTACTATCTTCCCCCCCATACATACTCATCAAAAAAGGAAGCGATCTAATATCTGCCATTTATAGATGTTAACTGATTGATTGACTGATGACACTTGAGTGTGAATGAGTTTCTCTAAATGCCTAACCATAGTCAGGCCTGTATATTTTAAGCCTTTTGTCTCTAATTATGGAATGAAAGACTGTATCTCCATTAAAGCAATTTCAGGCATCTGCAGAAAGAAAAGCAAGAATGCTTCTGCAAAGTAAGGCCTACACTAAAAGAAAATCTGCTTGATTCCTTTTAGGATAATTGTACATATGTTCAGAAGGCACGTGAGGCCTCTCCTTGAAACGGCCTCTTAATCACTTAAGGAGAATGGGTTCAGAAGGGGCTGATAGAGGCCTGTTCCTGGGTGCCTGGTTGCTACTGTTTCCTGGCTTCTCCACAGGCCTGGAGTCATCCTGTCTGGGACAGTTGTCTTTGTTGGGATCTCTTCTACAGAAGCTTCACTTGATTCTAGATCAGGTGAGACAATGGGTCCAGAAGGCAAGCCCACTAAAGCACGGTAAGTGATCAGAAGAAGGAGCCAGAGTCAGGCTGTGGTGTGAGTTGAGACCAATAGTCAGTATGCTGATGGTGCTCAAAAGATGCTGAGTGGAGATGCCAGCTCTCAAGATTAATAATATGCTCAAGAAGCCTGGAGCAGACATCAGGCAAAAGTCCAAGTCACCAGCAGAAGAAAGTGGAGACAAAATCTTGAGGATCAAGGTCCCAGGCAAAGCTGTGGTTTTTGGAAAGGACATGGCAGAATGAAAGTGCTGGTTTGGGAACCAAGACTAGATGAATCACCAAGATTCTAGCCCCTGGAAACAGTTACCACCTTGGACTGAGGCAAGAGGGTCCCATGCTCTGTGCTTTAGAACTCTTCTGGGGTTTTCCTCCAGCCATGCTACTTCTCATGGAAATAAGAGTACACTATGCTAAGAAGACATACCCATCTGGATCCTGCACCCATCCTTCTAGACTCTGCTGAAATGACCCTGAGCCTGCTTCTGGGGCCTGAATGGCCCTTTCCTTGTCCATTCTTTCAGTAATTGACAGCACGACGTGCGTGGGCACTTTTAGTCTTGAACTGTGGCTACGAAGTGGATGTTGGGGAAAGGGGGAAGATGCACAGAGCTTGAATTTGGACATGTGGCTATAATATCCACCCACATGCACACAAGACCCCTTAAGGTGCAGAATGAAGCTAGGACTGGGGAGAAGGGGGAATGGCCAGGGGGCTTCCATTTGTGTTCTTGGCCTGGTGCTCCTTAAACTTCCCTGGCCAAAGAAGAAATTGATCCCAAAGCCTGAGATCTCCTTGAACTTCCAGGTAAGAATAAAGAGGTTACAGGTCACAAGGTTAGAGGACTCCAAAGGTAAAGAATCAATAGATCATTCCATTACTCTTCTTTTCACATCTGAAGGATAAATCTCCTACTCCCTTTCTTTTCTAATCACAGCCCTTTCTCAAAAGAATAACCGGAATTCTCACATGTATAGGGTTTTACTTGTTTAATTAGTGCTTAATGTTTTTGAAAAATTCCAATTTGGGGATTGCAAAATCAAATACCTTAGGGCCTAGCGGTGGGAAGAGCCTGTGGTAGCTTCAGTGTACAGGAATCACTCAATGGCATTTATATCAAAGAAAAAAAAATTTAAGTGAATAAAAAGTACTTAGGTCCACTAGTTTGCCATCTCTAAATAAAATTTCTTCCTATTCTTGACTTCCTAGAATGTATCCCTATGCTTTCTTTGGTATTTCTGGAAATGAAACTTCTGTCAAAAAAGCATGTTATTAGAACATATATTTTTATTAATTAGCATAATCTATTATTTGAGTTCTTAGTTTGCTGTACTCCTGATTACTAAATCTATCAGAAGAAAAATATATGTTTAATAAGAATACTGTTCGTAATTCTATCTCTATCTGTGAGATTCTATGCTATCTATGTCCTAGAATTAGTCTGGTTAAAACACACACACACCTCCTTGCTTTGATATAAATAGTTTTTCCCACAAGTACATGAACATTTTGAAATCACACAAGAGATGTTTAACATATAAGATTGCTCGCTTAGCAAGTTGATTCTTAGAAAAACTATGAACAGTACAGTTATTAAATAATAAAACCAAAATTTAAACAACCAAACTAGAATGGATGCAACAAAGTTAGTGTTGCCAATTTCAAATTAGTCACTTTAGGAAGACAGACGTTTATTCCACTGTTCAGAGTATTTTTGGAAGTCCTCTTTGGGGAATTTTTGGGTACCTTTGGTACAAATCCTTTGAAATATCCTTAGTGATGGTGATTCTTCATCAATTGAGGTCAGATTTTATTTTTAGAGAGAGCAGAAAGCCAATCAAAGCCAAGTCTGCTGAATGAGATAAGTTATCAAGCTGAGTCGTTCCACTTCTCATCAAAATCAAAGCATGCTTATAAATCCCAGGGTGGTGTGTTTATGTGGCTTTATAAGTTTCTACTAGCACTGAAGGCAATTTTAGATAAGAGTTACAAATATGTTCTGAGTATCCTTAGAATATGTGGTTAGCTCCCTAAGATAATGATTTTGAAGAAAAATTACATTTGAGTGTACTGCTTTTTTTTTTTTCCCCCCCAAAGCCCCAGTAGATAGTTGTATGTCATAGTTGCACAGCCTTCTAGTTGCTGTATGTGGGACACGGCCTCAGCATGGCCAGAGAAGCAGTGCGTCAGTGCGCGCCTGGGATCTGAACCCGGGCCGCCAGTAGCGGAGCGCGCGCACTTAACCACTAAGCCACAGGGCCTGCCCGAGTGTACCGCTTTTAATATACTTTTTTTTAAAAAGTAGAAAGACATTAGTTTTTGTTCTCACACTATACATCAAAATGAATTCTAGGTGAATTAAAAATGTGCTTTTTAAATTAAACCATAAAAATCTAGACGAAATTACAGGTGATTAGCTAACATCATAACAGTAAAGTGAGAAGCTTTAAGGAACACACCGATATAATTGACGGTTAAAAAAATAATACATCAAAAAATGCATTTAGAAAATTAAAAAACCACATATGGAATAAAGAAATTTAGTAAATTCATACATTTTTTAAATGAAAATACTTAAATTGCTATACTCAGTGAAAGGAAATAACCACTTTCCTACTCTATGGGAGTATAAATTGGCATGACTTTCCTCTAGGGCAAATTGGTAATATGCAAGAAATGCCTGGAAAATGTGTATATCCTTTGACCCAGTAAGTTAATTTATAAGAATATATTTTAAGGAAATTATTATGAATGTGCACAAAGATGTATATTCAAGTAAGTTCTTTGTATTAGTGAAGGAAAAGATGATAATCTGATACCCAACTATAGAGGATTAAATTAGTAAATTTTGGTATTTCCATATAATAGAATGATTAATAACAAGAAAATGTTTATAATATACAGGTTGTGAAACAATAACACAGCTACAGCCATTTTACTTCGTTAGACAGACATTTAATCTGTTTTCAAACACTCTAAATTCAATCATTTAATGAGGAACAGACCATTGGCATTGTGTGTGTGTGTGTGTGTGAGCGTGTGTGTGTGTGTGTTCGAGAGAGAAATTTCTACTTTTGAAACACTCCTATGCTGGCTATGGTGTAAACTCTCTTCATTTCTGGGTAAAGTGTTTTTTCTATTCGTGGACGTTTTCTCACCAGCAATGCGGTGCAGTTTAGTGCCCCTCAGACGGAAGACGCAAAGGAACCCCTCCTGCCACAAAGAGCTGCCTTTTTTGGTGGGTACATTGTACTACTTTACTCTTTTTTCTCCTGAGATAAAGTTTCTACTTTCTGAGACATTCGGAATAGGCGATTTAAAGCTTGTGATTATCACTTCAGATTGAGTCTGTTTTTAATGACAATTTAAATCACAGAGAACAACACTGCCCGATCTACTGATATCCTTTCTATACCAGATGACCGTTTAAACCCTATCTTTCTGCAGATCTTTGCACCTTTTCACATGTGTTTCCTTTTAGTTAAAGCTAAGAATATGATTTTGATTATTCATTTATTTTAGTGTGTTAAAGCTTGAGATCCTTCATCACATTTCAGGTTTGTTTAATAGCTTATAGGGGTTAAAATACCTTTAATGAAATAACCAATCCTACATTCAGCTATATAACAGAGGATATTTTCTCAATACTTGAGAAGAAAATGCCCAAAAGAGGACCATTTAGAAATGTTGATAAGTCTCAATTAAAACAAAGGATTTTTATAAGCTAAAAAGAGGCTATTGAGAAAAGAATGATACAGAAAAATTGGGAATTTTTTTAAAAGTTTTATTAAAAAGTCACATTTTTATATGCTTGCCAAAAATATTGATAAAGTAATTTTAATCACCAGATTTATATTGTGGACACAAGAGAAGGTAAAATATATGCCACGTTTGATTTACTTACTAAAGCTTTAGAAAATTAAAGAACTTATTTTGAATTTTGTTAATATGAATAAAGTTCTCTCTAAGCTATAGGTTTAATACAGTTATATTTCTCACTTTGGTGAAGGGTGATTTCAGAGGATCAGTGTAGAAGAAGGATTAAAATCCTGGACTTCAGAGTTAGACAGCAATCCACTGGAGCCATGCTCCTGCCACGCACTGCCTGTGTTACTTGGGCAAACTATTCTGTTTCCTCCCGGGTACAAAAGGCATAATATTGGATATCTTGAAAGTTGGTTAAAAGGTAAATGAAATAACATATAAGGGACTTTGTAGAATTCTTGGCTCATAATCAGCACTAAATAAATGGTAGTTGTCATTATTATTACTAATATCAGTTTTAACGCTCACTAAATATCACGTTGTTTTCCTCTCCTGAATTGCCTCCTCGCTAAGCTATGTTGCCTCTCCAAGATCCACTTCAATTTTGACTTTTTCCTAAGACTTCCTTGACTTTTCTGGCTTTTATTGATCTCTCTAGTTGCTTACCCCTCAACCCAAATGAATTGTAAACTCCTAGAGATCAAGATAATATCTTCTATTGTTCCTGAATTCCTTCAAATTTGCTTATTATATCCCTGTTCTAGTTATTTATTGCTATATAATAAGCCCCAAAACTTTGTAGCTTAAAACTGCCATCTTACTGTGTGTCATGACTTTTGTGGACCAGGAATTTGGACAGGGCTTGGCCAGGTAGTTCTTCTATTTTAGGAGCATTGACAGAGTCACTTGGCGCTATTCAGCTGGTAGATGGACTGGTAAAGAGGGCCCAAGATGACTTTACTCACATTCTGGTTCCTTGGTGGGGTTGGAGGGAAGATTGGGCTCAGCTGGGACTGTCAACAGAAGTGCCAGTGCCTGCAAGTGGAGTATGAATGTCACCTCTCCAGAATGGTGGGCTCATGGTAATTGTTGGGTTTCTTATGTGTCAGCTCAAGTCACCAAGGACATGGCCTTATATGACTAACAAGTCATGTAGCATCACCATTATTGGTTGAAGCAGTCACAAGACCACCCAGATTCATGGAGGGGGGACATAGATCTCATCTTTTGATGGGAGGACTGTCAAAGAATTTGCAGCCATTGTTTAAAACTGCCACAATCTCCTTTGATACAAAGAGTCTTTTGAGAGTAGAGACTATGTCCCCATCATGTTTATATCACCAATGATGTCTTATAGGTCAGGAGACATTTGATAAATACAAAGAACTATAAGGGAATAAACTTTAAAAGAAATTGATTAAAAACTTAGCCTTTGTTCATATTCTCTATAGTTAAGAAAAATCAAACTCCTTATTTTGAAATTTTTCATATGTTAGTTTATGTTAGTTCATATGTTAGTCAGTTGTTAGTTTCTTTCTCAATCTCCCTTCTTTATCTCTTCTCGTGTGTGTGTGTGTGTGCGTGGGTGCATGTGATCTGAAGTCAGAAGACGTGGTGTTTTCTACCAATAATTCTGTGTAGTCGTGTCTTTTCTTCAGAGCCAATTTCTCTCTTCTTAATAATAACATGAAATTAGACAATATTTAAAGTTTTCATACAGCTCTAACACTCTGTAAGTGTGTGTTTGCTATTCTTGTAATAATAATGAGAGAGGCAGAGACTGGTAGACAGAGTGCTGCTGTTGGAGACAGTAGGACATGGATTTTTGTTCCAGGCCTGCCACCTGCTAGTGTTGTAACTTTAGGGGGTAATGGTAACTTCTCCACTAAGTTCCCAAGATTGTGGTAAATTCAGTGAGATAATATACATGACAAATTTTGATAAACTATAAAGAGTTGCATGTAATGATTGGGAAACATTTCTCTGCCTTCTTAAAGGGGTGGAGAGGAAGAACTTCATACAGGGTTTTATATGGGGTCAGTCCTTATACCAAACACAGCTTTAGGGCGGGTGTATGAACAGGCATCTATGCCATAATATCTCTAGCTCCAGAACCTGCTACGAAGCCCAGCCCATGTAAATATCCCTCCCTTTCCTTACTTGGAGGCTGCACGTCTTATCATTGGAAACATGCATATTGTCAGGGAAAGGCACTGATAATTCAGCTGCGGAGCCAGTATAGAGAAGTTATTCATTACTGGGTTCAACCCAAGGTCAAAAACATCAAACCCCAACCATTAAACAAAATGGTGACAGGCAGGGTAGTGATGACCCAGAGTGAATATATTGCTCATAGGAAACAAGGTCAGGATTACAGTAGGCCTGAAAAGGTTGCCTAGTCCAAGTCAGGCACAACCAGCCTACAGTCCAGGGGTGTCTGTGAAACAGCGTGTTCCAGATGGAGTAGAGATGGACAGCAAAGGGGAGGCCAGCCAGCAACAAACAGCAGAGGCTGTGGAATCCTCAGTGTCTGACTGCGTTTGCAAGTTTTGTTTCTTTCCTCCAAAACTCCCTCTTCCCCACAGTCTGGACCTCCTCACCTCGACAAATCTGGTCAAGACATGGAAAGGGATACATTCTCTTTTTCCTGCTGAGAAAGTCAGCTTGTTTTGGCCTTCCAGGCTCAGAGTAGGGACTGGGTTCCCTTCTCGAAATCCATCTCCTCTGTGAGCTTCAGGCTCGCTACTTTCTTAGACATATTATACTTTAACATTCCCATTGGAAGGATGCTAAATCCAGCAGGTTTAAAGACTGCAGAAGTTTTTAGAAATTAGTACTTATGTTCTCAGCAATGAGAATTGTTTTCTAACTTATTTGTTTAGGCTTAGCAGAAAACATCACTTATACCAGGGCAACATACAAAATGCATAGCTTCTAGTGCCTGGGTATGAATGGCACCGTAAAGGTTTGGTTGTGGGCCTATAATGTGTGATCATGTATGAAGATATAGAAAGGACTGGCCGATTTCTGCATCCTATTGTCCATAGAGGTGGTTCCAGAAATACCCAGCCAGATATGAAAGTCAAGAAAGGGTCGTGCTCCGCCTTGCCTTTGTTTAAGACACTTTTCTGCAGCCCAGTTGCTGGCCTGGCGCTGCAGAGGACTCTCCTACAGCTCTGGGTGTCTGGGAAATGCCTGTTTCATTAAGGCTTCTGAACCCTATCACGTTACACTTCAGAAGTAGTGACCAGCTTACTTAAAACAAAGAAGCTTTGACCTTTCTCCCCTTCTGAAACCAAAAACAGATGAAGTTAAAGTGACTCATTTCCGGCTTTTAAATATGCTCTAAGAAATATTTTTTCAAGTAGTTTTGGACCTCAGGGTTTCTTTTGGTTGTTTTTTTGCCTTATTTTTATTTTATATTTTTACTTAAATATCTCATTCCTTTCTTGTCAAGGTTAACATATTTATTACTAATATTTGTAGTGAAGCTCACTATACTTTCTTTTCCTTCTAGCATTCTTACTTTCTTCCTCTTTTTTTCTTAATCTGCATTGTTTATAACCATGACCCTTGATCCTCCAAGTCTTAAAACAACTTGGCTTTCAGCAGCTAAATCTGACAAGGTCAGCATTTTTCTGTTTATTCTGAGAATACTTTTTACCCTCTGGGGTTTTTAAAAGCAATTCTGTAAAACATTACTTGGAAAAATTTTGTAGCGTTCATAGAGACTTCTATAAAGTTAGATCACAGTAAATGACAACTTCTTGCTCTGATTTTTGAACTCGAGGACAATCATCACTACCTGAGTATTTTGTGTCTAAGCAGCTGCACTAACCAAAATTTTTAAAATAAAATTATAGATTTAAAATAATCTAAATGATCTAAATACAATTGATTTCACTTCAGTAGGTTGCCCTTGCCACCTTAAATCAAAAACCAATCAAATAATTCTTGTGTTTTGCCCCTCAGAAAGTATCTCCATTAGGAATCGCATGATATATTACATTATTTATTTTAAGTTATGGATTAGGATAAAGAAAGAAAGCAGACCTTTTCAGTAGTCAAGCCATAGAACAAATCTACTTTTGATCAGATTGTAAGTTGTGAGGCAGTTGGGAATCATAACTTGTGTTTAAGGAGACAAAAGCTGTTTCTGAACTGGCAAAATCGAGAATGTTATTTGAAAAGGGACTAAGGTATTTGTGGAAGGTTCAAAGATAATCCACCAGGCCTGGATACAGTCCTGCGTTCACCAGAGCTCCTGCGAACGCCTCTGCTTCTGCATGAGCATGTCAGATCCCAATAACTCTTGGGATCAAGCTGAAAACGTAACTTTCTAGGGGTGCAGTTTCGGTACAGAACACGTCTCCACTACGCACGGAATTCCCCTCCAACAGGCCTGGATGGTGAAGCCAAAGTGTGTAATACATCCAAATCTCCTTAAGAAGAAGCTTATTCACTAGACTGTGAGAAGAAAACATTTAGCTCCAGCAAATGCACTGCTAGCTTAGAATGCACTGCATTAGCAGATAGACATTTTTTTGCTGGTGGATGAGGGTTGGAGAGGGGGTGAGAGGATGCTCAAGCACAGAGCATGTTTCGTGGTTTCTTCAGGAAGAGTAAGAATGCTTGGCTCTCTGGCTCAGGAAAATCAAGGAGCAGGTGGTGCCTGGGAGGATGAACATTGCTAAGTCTGCATTTATTCCTTTAGCTCTAACTGTACATTAATTCAATAAGATGGTCTAATAAAATAATGCATTTTTCAAAATGCTTAGCTGGCATTTCGGGAGGGGTGGGCATTTTTATTATTTACCAAGGAATGCATCTTAAAGGAATTGGTGAATAAAGTAAGTTCGCGCTGTAGGCTGCTCTGGCCTCCAGGGGTCACCCTTCCCTTTAATGACTTTACAACAATAGTCTGAGACCCCACCCTGAGGGACTTTGGTCTTTTAGCAATTTCTTGTGCCCTAGTAACTCTGAGAATCCCAGAGATTGCTTATATGTTCAAGAACATTGTCACTTTCCCCCTCAGCCAGCCATCTGTCTCTGTCTGCTGCCACACCCTTCCGCTGGCAACCTCTTGCTGCCCGAATCTGACTTCCCTAAAGCTGTTTCTGCTCCCCTCGTGCCATTTTGTGCTAAGGGTAGACATGGGCTTATCTCGTTATTCCTTACAGCACAGTCAATAGCAGGCTGGGATATTTAACAAAACTTTGCTGAAGCCTTCAGGATAACAGAAGGAAAGAAATGACAAGGAAAAAATAGAAAGAAAAGAAATATGAGACAGGATACTAGATTTGTATGACTCCCCCCAGAATGTATACACCTCCACAGGGGTTCCCTACTAAATGTCTCTCCTTTACACACACACACACACACACACACACCCTTCTTAGCGTGTGTTCATGTTGCACTGGCTAGCCTACTTCTCTCTCATCTGGAATCAAGACCCTCAAATCCCCTGTGACTGCCACAAAAGGCAAAATCTATTTTCCTAAAAGGAAACCTGATGTGATCTGCAAAGAACATAACCTTTTATATTATATATGCCAGCTTCTCTCTCCGATGTCTCAAACTTTCTCATTCAGAATAAAATCTTTGCTTTATCTTATTTTAATTAAGACGAGGGGGCAGGAGGCCGAGCAATTTAAAAGGCAGGATGTTTCTGGTTTCTAGTCACTCGTTTCCAAACAAATATTGGCATCCACCCGGGTACCCTGTTCCACTGGGGAGTTACAGACTAAATTGAAGCACTCGTGTGATTTAAGGAGAGGCCCTGGTGTCTTGAGATCACTCAGAATCAAAAGAAAGAAGGGAATAGCAGAGTCACAAGTATAAAAGAATAAGGCAAGGACTGGATTCTGGAGGCTGGCAGATTAATCAGCGCAGAGTTTAGATAGTGTAGACTGAGGAACTGTTAGGAATTAGAGAAGACGGTGAAGCTTCTGGGGGGAAAGCAAAGACTAGAGGGATTGTGTTTGGAGGGGCAGGAGATGAAAAAGAGAACTGCAAAACTGATCTCAAACTAGGATTTTTAAACTAGGAGATAGTGTGTATCCTCAGTGAAATGGATTTCATTGTTAAAGGCTAGAGATTGAATAGAAAAGCCCAGGCTGACTAACTCTGGATTTGCCAGGGGCAGAGACCAGAGACATGAAATAAAATGTCTCTGAGGTCTGCCATTGCGTGCTCACCTTCCCTATTCTCCAGTGACTTAAATCAGGCATTTGGGAGGGGACAATTATTTGGTGTCCCTGCAAACCAGTATAGTTAAAAGATTTGTTCGCATTTATTCAAAGCAGGACCTCATGGGGGAAAGGTTAAGAAGGAAGTTTCCTGTTGGTGGCAGCTTTCACCTCTGACCCAAACTTGAATACCTCACTCAGTAAATCAAAGACATTTCTGAGAAGATATTCTGGTGACCAGCTATTGTTATTTGACCAGCTCGTCCCCATACTGGGTAGCCTTTCAAAGTATTTCTCCCAACAGGTATAAAACATTCCTTGGAAAATTTCTAATAAATTGAATTCTTCCATCTTGTTAGTTTCCCAATGATGTCCTAGTGTCCCTTAGAGACAGACGCCTTGGGCACCATCTGGCTGGTCCACCTCTCAACAGGACTTTGCCAGTCTCATGCCACTGCCACCCGGAGCTACTGGTGTCGGCACCATTGAACACATGTCCCTCATTCCCTACTTCTCCACACGATAGAAAACAAACAGTGCATTTCAGAGCATAGGATCTTTGCTCTTGAGGACACCCACTAAGTGCTGTTGAATTGAATAGAAGCGGTAGGTCTCAGGGCACAAAGAACTGTAGAAATGGAGGCCAAGATGCAGAAGATGTATATTCAAAATATTCCTAAGCTTCAGTTAACTGAGTGCGGTAAGTCAAATGAAGTTTGGGGCTACTTCTTTGTGTGGCTATGTCTTGAGAAGATATTTACGAAATTTTCCTGAGAAATATGCTGCGTGCTAACTTATTTAGCAAATAGAACTTCGGATTTCTCAACCCTGCCATTTCATTAACATAGTTTTCCTGTAAACTTCTAATTGGTGTCTTTATACTAACTTTGAAAATGAATATATTCTTTTGCATTAACATTTTATATAAAATCATGGTCTAGACATATACAGGTACTGCTAAAATTAAATCATCAATAATCACTATCTAAAATGAATTACATCCCAAAAGCTCTGGCTAATGATTTATCTCTTCTTCATGGAACCGATCTCTATCAGATTGATTTATGTAGCAGCCAATCATGTTTCAGTAAACCGCAGCATGCACATGCATCTTTAAGTGATGATAAGCTGTGACTGTCCATTTATTTGTACAACACTAGCAACAAAATAAAAGGAGGAAAAAGAAAGTCCCAACCTCTTTCAGAAGCTTCACTTGATGACCAAATCCTCTAAGAAATGGTAATGGCCAATTCTATATCAAATTTCAGAATAACTGATGTAGTATCAAGCACATGCAAAAAAGTACACAAAAATGGTGAATATGGTGACGTTTGATACAGAGAACTCTTTGCTTTTGCGTGTTTACATTATTTGCTTTGATACCAAGGTACCTTTTTGCACATTTACATTATTTGCTTTGATAGTAGATGCTTTTGTTAGTTGTTGAAGTGATTGACAACCTCATGCTGTTCTATTTAATTGCCTTTTCTGCAATGCAAGGTTCCGTGTTTAGAAGACACTGTTTCATAAATAAATCCAAAGTGTGTATGTGTGTGTGTTTATGTGTGTGTGTGTGTGTGTGTGTGTGTATGACAGAGGTTTCATTTCTCAAGCCAGTTCTGTAACTATTCAGCTACAGCTGTTGCCATTTTTATCTGTATTTACGCTAGGGTTCATTCTCATCCTTCTTGTTTTTTGCCTTTTCTATGTTTAAGGAGATTAATGAATCTCCTTAAGAGAATGAAAGCCTTTTTATACAGCTCTTCCTGTTTGAGGGAAGAGTGGAGGTATTGGACATATAATGTTTTAGCAAAACATGTAAAAGCTTCAAACTTTCAAGGCCTAAACAATTATTCCCCATTATTATGGGGAATTCCCCAGTATTATGTTGTCTTATTATACTTGTCTTCTAGATATATTTCAAGATGGTTATTATTCTTGTTTTTTCAATTTAGTCACTCTTGGTTATTTGTCATAAGTCTAGATGATTTTTAACACATTTGATGATAAATTTTTCAGGGATTCTACAGGTCAACGCACAGGGTATAAATACTATGATGACATTTCCCCCAACCCTGTGTTGCGAACTTAAGTTAAAAAGACGGTGATTTTAGAGGCAAAGAGATGGGGAAATGAAGCTCAGACAGTGCCTTCAACTGGTCTGAGAAATAAAAGTCAGATCAAGTGTGATTGATTCCATTGTTAAATGAGGCAGAGTGACTTAGAGAAAATACTTGAACTTAAACCCTGACTCTATCACTTATTGCTGGATAATTGTGTAAATCTTTTAACCATTCTAAGTTGTTTCTTCATCTATAAAATGGAAATACACAATATCTACTTTATAAGAAACAGCCAACACTGGATGACCTGGAAGGGAATGAGCTAGGAGAATAAATATGTAGCCCTCACTCCCCACTTTCTGAATCTCCCCTCTCATTGGCTAAACCCAACTCAAATCCAGAGGGCAGGGAGCCCACTGATGCTGTTCACAGGGCAAGTCTCCAGGGCAGAGAGCAGGATGGAGAATGGTGTAGAGCAGATTATGAGAGATAAATGAAAAACATCAATCTAGATATGAAAGAAAGGAAAAAGTCCCTGAAATAGAGACCCCAGAGAGAATCATATTTTGATAGTGTAGTCAGAGTAAGACTATGGAGGAGGTAACACAGAGATGGAGCTCTAAAGAGTCAGAAGGAGCCAACCATGTAAAGAGACAAGCAGAGAGAATTCCAGGCAGAAAGGTAGCATTGGCAATGGCGCTAAGGCATGAAAGAACTCCTTGTGTTATGTGATTTGAAAGAAAACGATGTGGTTTCGTAAGTCAAATCTTTATGGAAGACAGGGTTTAAGCTGGACCTTAAAGTCTGGTGTAGAATTAAAACAAGTGCAGAAAAAAAGGCACCCAATTCCAGAATAGGAAGAAATGGAAGTCAAGTAGTTACAAGAATATTTGAGAAGGATTGAAGGAGGTTTCTCCTGGGAGAGGAACAAAGGGAAATGGAGTTGGGTCCAGGAAAGAAGATGACCTAAACGTTCCTGGGCATTAGTGAATTAATTTTCCTTTTTGGGTTTTATTTGTGGGTTTTTTTTGTGTGTGTGTGAGGAAGATTGGCCCTGAGCAAACATCTGCCAATCCTCCTCTTTTTTTTAGCTGAGGAAGACTGGCCCTGGGCTAACATCTATGCCGATTTTCCTCCACTTTATATGGGATGCTGCCACAGCACGGCTCGACAAGCAGTGCATCGGTGCGCGCCCGACATCCGAACCACTACACCCCAGGCCGCTGCAGCGGAGCACACGCACTTAACCACTTGCACCACCAGGCCGGCCCCAGTGAATTAATTTTCTGCCCTTCCCAGATAAGGTTTTAATTCTTAACCAAGTCTTTCAATAAATTTGGTGAGATTTTCAGGTACTTTGGACACTAAAGAGATACTTTTGGATTTGCCCCCTCAAATCATATCACATAACCAAGCTATCAGCTACTGATCCAATTTGTGCAAGGCTGGTTCTGACTAATAATTCCCCAAAGATCAGAAATACCTGAATTAAAATGTACTTAAAACAAGGCTTGCCAAGCCAGTGACATAAGCCTTGCTTACATTACTTGCTATTTTAGAGTATCCACATCATTGCTTCCTTGATCCAGAAAATTAAGAACTATATGTTCATTTGTTCTCACTATAATTTTTTTGAACTAGGAAATCTGATATTATTGATGTTCAAAAATGAGCTGTCTTTTTATTGGCCTACAAAACACTGGGAAAAGTAGAGATGGCATTTATGCAAATTTCTAAGATAAAATTTTAGTTTTAAAAGAAGACTATTGAAAGCCATTTTTTGAGACATTAAACTAAAACCTCATTCTTGTATTGTGCATGTGTATTTCATATTGAACTATTGGTTATTTTTTTCCCTAGAAAATGGCATCAAATTTTCAAATTGTTGGGGTTTTTAATTCCAGAGTGCATTTATTTCTCTTAACGTAAGGAATGTAATTGGCAATACACTTAACTGTATAAACAATTTTTAATCTATTATATTCAATACACATCAAACATTCAATGATATAAATATTATATATTCTTATGTGAAATTGAAGAGTCACAGCATTTAAAACATTTGCTCAAAGTCACGTAACAAGTAAAGGACACAACTAAAACTTGAATTGAGAAATGATTGGGAAAAATCATTTTCTCACATCCTTTATTTGCAATACTTTGAACCTCCCTCTGAGGGCATCAGAGTCATTAATAAAACAATAGTCTCAATTCCCCCGTGAAAAAGGTTAAAAGTTGTACATATGTTAGTATTTCACAATAAGGTTGGTAATGACCAAGCAAAATTCAGGTAAAGATAAAGTCAACTACGAACATTTACCAAGACTTATGTTACAAAGAGGCCTCACTTACGGGACCCAAAACTCTTCCTAGTTTGTAATGCTATTGTTACTATGAATGATTGTTGGATCAGTGGCTACATCTGTCAATAAATTGTAAGACAATGAACAATTGAATATTATTAATTTGAATCAATTCATCCTTGAAATGCTTTTGGACCCCTTTCTATGCCCATCTGAAACCCACACTTTCTTCAAGGCTATGCTAAATTTCCACCTACTCCATGTAGGCTTTCTGACTACAGAGAGAGATCATTATTTACCCCTCTTTGCTGACCATACTCCATGTTACTTTGGGCATTACTTTTCCCCTAATGAGTGCCATCTTAGGGGGGATAAATCCAGGTACCTATCTTATGTCTAGGGGTAGAAGGAGTTTGGGCTCCTTCTGCCAAAACTTTCCTCTTACCACCACATTACAGCTCTTCATTTAAGTTTGGTCAACTGGATCCTTTTTACTGAGATTTTGAATCCTGAGCAGAGTAATACAAGAACGAGTACAAGAACAGAGGAAGAGACTAGAAGCGGTCATTTTAAAGGATCACCTCAGAAGCATATTTAGGAATTCAATCAATATCTACAGGATTAGTTTTCAATGAGAAGAGTATATAAGAAAATAAAGTCATCATCAAGTAAGAAAACTATTCATTGAGTTAGTTTCCAATAAAATTTGAAAACATCAAAATGCAGACTATACATTAACCATAATATCTTCTATAAAATGAAGCCTCATTCATATTGAAAGTCTGTGAATTTTTGCTAAACACTAGACTGAAGACTTTTATCTCATTGTTAAAGTCCGTTAATAAGACCAACAGAAGAGAGAGGAATGTGAAATTAATAGTCAAAGGAAAGTGAAGTAATAAAATGGAGTTCGTCATGCCTCATGGCCTTTTCTGCAATATTTTAGTACATTCCTTTGATAAGCGAATACCAAGATCACATTGCATTCATAACACACTAGGAACTTGCACAAATAGAGATTGATTTCATTTTTTATTATTTGAAAATTCTAAATGATTCTCTCAGAATGCTTGTGAACAGTATAGTTTGTGGTATTTGGAAAGTTCATTGTGTTGTCAATGATTTTCACAAATAAAAGAATACATAAAATGCAGAAAGCAATGTATAAGGGTATAAATAAACCATAGAAGTAATAATAATCCTGCCTACTGGCATAGAACTTTACTGTTTAAAAGCACTTTAATGATTGTGGTTCGAATGATTTATATTATATGAAAGGAATTACCATGGAGGAACTAAATAAATCGTCTTCAAACACCACTGACACATACAACATTTAGAGACACAACATTTTCAGTAAAAAATTCACTTTATTCACTATATGTAGTATATAACATACAATATATACAATATATTATAGATATTATAAATTATATATGTATAAAACTTTTTTCAATAACTTTGGCATGAAGACATATTTTATTTTTTTCCCAGAGTAAGTGAATGTTGGCTTTTTATGCACAAAGGATGATAAGGATAATGTTGAAATATTACGTTCCACAGTAATGTTTAAAGCATTTGGCTTTCCCTAAATAATTCATGCAATTTTTCCTCTGTTAATACCCATTTCTGTTACTGTGTATGATAAAAGTTAAGAAGTGCCCCATCAGGAGGGGATGAAAGGCTGGCAATACTTGAAAAATTATAAACTAAACAGAAGTGATGGTTATAGTCCCCTTTCACATAAAAAATCATAAAGTATTTCCTGTTTTGTCCCATTTCTCAGTTGGAACATACTCTCATAGAGGGAACATGAATAGATTAAAATCTAACTTTTTTCTTCTTTAAGAAAACATAAGCATAATCACTTTTATTTCTTTTAAGTAGTTCAATAAACAATGAGAACTATTTTAAAACTACAGGCATTCCATGGCAATCTCTCTGGAAAGAAATAACTTATATTGAATGTCATTTTATGAGTTAAGTTTATGGAAAGCTGTAATCTTTTTGCAATAAAGAGTGCAGTAAAAACTAATTCATTCATGTCCCTTTTCGTCCAGTGTATACAGGAGACCCAAATTATTTCTGTTGAAAATGTCCTAAGGTGATTTTTTTTTCGGTGAGAAACAAGGGAATGTGAAAATTTCAGGTACTTCTCAGGAGTTTCCTTAATTTGCAAATAATCTGCTTGATGCTGAATGCACAAGGATGTCTTAGTTTTGTCCTAATAGATTTTTCAGATCATTGTCCATAATGAGAGGGTTCTATACCACAGACAAAAAGAGTGTGGGGACAGGGAGAGGAGAGCAAGCAGGAGGTTACTCAAACCAAGTTCTTCTCTTTAAGAACTAGAGAAATTTTGGGGCCAGCCGATGGCGCAGCATTTGAGTGCGTGCACTCCACTGCGTTGGCCTGGGGTTCACCGGTTCGGTTCCTGGGCATGCACTGACACACCGCTTGTCAAGCCATGCTGTGGCGGTGTCCCATATAAAAGTAGAGGAAGACGGGCACAGATGTTGGCCCAGAGCCAATCTTCCTCAGCAAAAAAGAGGAGGATTGGCATTGGATGTTAGCTCAGGGCTGATCTTCCTCACACACACACACACAAAAGAACTAGAGAACTTTTATGGAGATCTTAGGAGGTCCTACCCAGAGATAAAGGACACGTTTGTTTCAAGGTTACGTAGGAAGAGATGTGGGGAGTCTGTATCATAATCTGGAGCTGTGTGAGGAGGAACTCCAGAAGATCTAAACGGGTTGGGGAAGTGGGAGAAAAGAAAGATAAGTGATCTTCGTGATCTTCCAGAAGAAATAAAAAGGGGAGGAGAGTAAAAGGTCCAGAGTGGAATTCCCTCATCAATAGCATTTATTAACATTTGTTTTACTCTGTCTCTACCTTTCTAGGATTCTAGGTTTCATAATGAATAAGAGTGTATGGACAATAAGCCATTAATAACTTCATGCTGGAATAATAGTTTGCTTCTGTACTGCACACATTTGTACATATCAGCTTATTTGATGTTCATATCCATCAACCACATTTTATGAGTCAGAAAAATGAGGCTTAGAAATACTGGTTTATAGACCTATTAATTGGAGAAACAAAGACTACAATCTCAGTTTCTAATTCTCTATTTTGATCTGAATGAAATAAATATGTTTGTATATAACTCTTTTTCTCTGAGTAGAGAAGAAAAGAGATGATTTCCAAAAGTAATGCTAAATCTAAAATATTGTAGTCAATGTGTATTACATTATGGATATTTCAGCATGAATAATTATTGGCTGCCTTGTTGAAATCTGCTTTTGTTCATCCAATCCAACAACCAAATCCTTAAAAAATAATGTTGACATTTTTTGGGTTTTCTTGAAGTAGAGGGTGCAGGTACTTATGTGGTACTTCACCCTACAAATGTTCTGAAAGCTCCCTTAGGTTTCCACTCTCTCCAACATCCCATACACAGTCAGATGGCTTGATCTCTCTTGCACGCACTTGCATGCTCTCGATCTTTCTCTCTCTTTCTCCTTCATAGCCACTCAGCATCATATTGCTCTCCCCTTGGTTTCCTCCTTCTAGATCCTGCTGCTCATACCCTACTTCTCCAAAAGCCCTACTTTTCCTGTATGTGACCCTCTCTGCCTCTCATGTCTTCAGGAATTATACACTGATCCACCACTCTATCCTCTCTTAGCTATCGGAGGAACTCCCCAGAATTCTGGTGGATAAAATTCCCCATCCTCATTATATATTTTTCACTAAGTTTTTTTTCATTTTTTTCTAATCCTCAAATAATCAATTTTAAGGGTGAAGTACATCCTTCTTGGCGGCAGGTGAATGATTCACAGTGGTTCTCCCTTTCCAAAAATGGTTTCTTGATTCATAAAAACTGTAAAACCAAGCTCTTCCTCTGGACCAGAGATGATTGATTCAGGATAGGTGATTGATTCAAGGGCACTGACCAAGCTGGTAGAATCAGCTTCTCTTTCCCAGAAACTTGAAATTTAAAATCTAGAGACACAGACTGGGGTGTTCCAGGGCTCAGAAAGTGAAGTAAGAATAGCCACAAACCAAACTTCTGCTCCTGAGCTCCCCAGAGCTTCCCTGCTTCCTTCCCTTCTGGGGTCTTAGTTCAGCTCATCCTTGGAGTCAATGAGACAGCCAGTATTATTCCAGTAAATCTCCTAGCCGGAGTCAGTTGCTACTGGAGAAAACTATTTTCCAAAAGGTTCTCGATCAGGAGATGATTGAAGAAGCTGTGCACGTGGGAAATCATAAAGTCCATGGACACTTCAAACCCTTCATTTTAACTTAATATATAAAAATGTGCACATATTTTCCAATTATTTTTATATCTGATAATTGGAGTTTCCACTGTTATTCTTGTACAAGACACAGTCAAGATACAAGAAACATGTTTTCTAGTTTAATTGTCAAAATAAAACGAGGCCTTAAGCTAATTGCAAAGCACTTTGGGTACATAATCCTTCCAATTTTAAAGATTTCTTCCAGATTCATAGTTGTCTTACCCACACCTGATTTCTGAACAATATTGTTTTAATGATTAGACCTTACCAAATTTTCCCAAGTATTTCATTTAGTTTCACTACCCACAACTCTCTCTTTTTCACGCTAATTTGTCAGGAGACAGATATTAAATTAAATTACATAATTATAATACTACAACTGGCATAAACAGGTTTAGAAACAAACATAGCTCACTCTTATTAAGCATTCAGCTCACTGGAAGGAGAAAAGGTGCACAGGCATGATAGGGAATAACCACCTAACTACTGCATGTAGCATGCTGTGGGCATTAGTGCATTTTACAGGGGAAATAGAGGGTGTCTATCAATCTAGAGAATTGGCCAAGTGGAGGCAGATTAAATGAACATCCACTGGACTCAAAACCAAAAGAGACTTGGCTGATATAAGCAGGATATTTAATATCAGGTCAAAGGAAAAATTTAAGTAGATGAAAATACCGCATATTTAGTCTTTTTCACAATTTTGTATATGTTAATAGTTTGATACTAAAGACACAGCATGAGTCATTGAAAAAAATCAAAAGCTGGCATTTGGGCTTAACACTTACACGTACCCAAGGTGAACATATCTTAACAGACAAAACAAGTACATTTGTCATCCACCAAACAACTACATGCTTCATCCACTTCATTGAATTCAGGTAGGAAAAAGAGTTATGAGAAATCTTTTAGATTCTCTGGAAAATCATGTAGTGTTGATCTTTATAATTAAAGACTACGCTTTCAAACAATAATTATCATCTGCTTCTTACAATGACTGAAAATAGCTTTAATCAATAAGTAGTCATCAGCAGTTACAAAATGAGAGTCTTAATTAAATATAAATATATATATATATAACTTCAGCCAATATTACTAAACACTTTGGCTATTAGTAGTATTGTGTTTCTGACTTAGATTTAGTGTGGCCCCTAAATTTGATATCAAAATGACACTAGAAAGTGAAGTTTGCTTTTAGTTGACTGTGCTAGAGGATGTGACGAAGAACATGGAATTTCCACTTGAAAATTCATCAGATGATCTTTCACATCATTAGGTTGTGAATTTCTAAAGTTCGACAGCCATCAGTATATACTGATTAAACTCCAGAAAGAGAAGAATCAATCAATAATTATGGGTTATTTGTGAGGCCTACATGGTGTTGTTCATCTTAAATCCAAAAGATAGATAGATAGATAGATAGATAGATAGATAGATAGATAGATAGACAGACAGACAGACAGTTTACGTGCAGCAGAGGAGTAGCATATATTCAGAATATCTATAGGCAATTCAGAGTGAATGAGATCCTTTCAAATGATGCATTAATACACAGGGTACCAAACTACTAACTCTTAGCAAATGGATCACCCCAAATATCTTGATTGAACAAACCCTACAGAGAAAGGTACTTCCAAGTCACACTGCAGTTCAGGATCTCTTGTGTTCATTTTGTCAATAACAACTGTGTGTAACCTCGAATGACATGAAGTGGTCATCAGTACTTAGTTCCTACTCTGCAAGCCAACTGGCATCAAAGCCAATCCCATTGCCACCAAGGACTGCTGGACCAAGAGCATGAGGAGGATCAACAGAGACAGAGGCTAAAGAAACAGTGGAGAGGAGAGCTAAAGCTATGGATCACAAGTGATGGGGATGCTGTGAGGCACCACCAGAAGCAATGTGGGAAAGCTGTCATTTTTCTGGGTAGCAACAGGAGTGCATGTTGGCGTATAGCAATCAGAATGGGGTGCCTCACACTAGAGGAATAATGTCACACTGCCCAAAAGTGAACACGCAAGTGGTACTGCTAACAGCAAAAGGATTCCCCACCAGCAGCTCCTATGCTAGGAAAGCACTAAGTCATTCATACTGTGCCTGTGGAACTCTCTGCAGGGCTCCATTGATCTTGTGGTCTGTACTCATGCACATGGCTTGAAATACCTTCAGCTCTGTCATCTGTAAAAACAAGCAAATAGTGTTCCCTCTCCCTGTTGTAAGGAAGGATGGTGACAATGACTGCACAGGCTCTGCAGGTAGGTGCAAGTTGAGGCAGTAATTAAGCACTGTCTTTTACATATCCCTCCTCCACCCTGCGAGATATTTTGGGGACTGAAATGTCAAACCTTAGTTTTAGAACATATTGGGATAAAAGGGGGCATATCTCAATCTGATCAAATCTCTACACATAACATAAATATTTAGTGGATATCGCAAATGACATATTCATTAATTCCCATCCTAATACATAAGATACCTATCTTTGAATCCCAGTGCTTTGTGTGTACTTCTCTTGTAATACTTATATTACTCTGCTTTGAAATATCGTAATTTGCTCATCTACTAATTCATCCATTCAACAAACATTTTTTTGAACACCTATCACATACCAGTCACTGTGCTAGGTGTTGGCTTACTAGTGAACAAGAGAGAAAAGATTCCTGCCTTCATGGAGTCACAGCTCAGGATGATAGATGTTTTAAAAATTAAACAAATTATTGTGAAAATCACAATTCAGATCAGTGTTATGAAGAATTACCAGTTGCCTAGACTGTAGTCCCCCTGTCTAGTCTATGTATGCCCAGTAGCAATCTAGACTACACCTGGCACAGAGCAGATGCTTAATAAATCATAGTTTATTTAATTGAACTAATAAGTATAAGAACAATTTCTTGTAAGGTTGCAAGAGCAACTGTAAGAAGAGTTTGATTTGTAAAATTTTAGAAGTAATATCTTTTGCCTCCCATCAGTATATTTGCTTTTTATTCCTTAAATAAATAGTATTTTAAAGTTTAAAAAACTGATATTTCTGAGAGATATAGACTATTTTTGATGTCCTAGATTTTCAGATTTGAGCTATATTTTTGGAAATCTAGGGTAAACATTTGGTGTAGTTCACTCTAACACTTGAACTTGACGCAGAGGTCCCACTTTTTTTAATGCATAGGCAAAAGTCCTATCTTGCTTCCCTCGTTTTAGGTGAGATGCTTATGAAACCTGCATTAGTTATTCAAAACTTTCAAATATACTTTTGAACAGGGTACAGGAGGCCAGAGAGAAAAACAAAGCTATTGCAAAGCCCTGACATCTAAAAGATTCCACTGGCCTGAAAGGGTGAGTGACACGTCTACAAGACTCAGTTACTCTTAGATCAATCATTCGGCTACCCAGTGTAAGCGAGACTTGTATCCCTATGCCTTCCTGAGGCTTGCCTCTGCTCATTGGTACTTCCAGGGCTGTTAACAAGGTCCCTACAGTCAAACAGTTAATGCCTAGAGCAGCAGCAGACCTGGAATTCTGCTCCAGCATTAAAGACAGCATTGGTCAGTCCCTATGCAGCTATGATTGCAAAATAGTTGGAAGATATCCATAGACAGATTTGAAAGAATCCATTAGTCCAAACCCAGAAACTTGGAAAAATAATATGTCTTTATTATAGGTTTCCTTAATGAGTGACACAGGTTTACACATGCATGGTTATCTTGATCCTCTTCTGATTGTGTGTTTTGTATTTCCTTGTTGCCCACCACCATCAGAGACAGATGATCTCTGGCAGAACTAAACCAGAAAGGTGGTGAATGGCTTGCTAATAAACATTTAAATCTGTGATTACCCCCATTTACTCTTCATAAAGGGGTGTAGTTCCATCTACTAATGTTTACTCTCTTCTAGGATCTAAGACACAAAACATATTGCCCTTAAACCGTCAAGGAGCTTGCATTGTAATGAGATAAAACAAATATTAACCAACTAATGCTGATGTAAGGCAGAAGCTAAACACAACAGCAGAAGTATAAATGCACGACCAGAGGGTAAAAAGATGGGGAGAAATTTGGAGGCAGAGGGACAAGCCAGCATTAGTGGGCAGTGGTGCCCAGTATGTGAACGCTGTAGGCTGTGATACCAGAATGAAAGAAGGGAGACTAAAGCACTGCAGGGGCAGAATCAAGATGATGTGTTTTGTTGAGTAGAGATGGGGACAGCGATGAGATGGAGCCAAGGAGGACATGGAGTCCTGCAGCAGGCACGAAGTTTGTCCACTAGATGTGTCTAACCTTTGTAAAGCTCTATCTGCAGGGATTATTTATTTAGTTTAGGTTTGGGCCATTATCCTTGTGAGAATCCAGATGCTTTGGTACATTTTATCTTCAGAATTTAACAGAAAAGTCTATCCTTGCCTAGGGTGGCATTTGCTGCTGTAAATCATGACATGCTGGGTTTTCCCTGCAGCTGTAAACTGAAATATGCCTCCTTTTAACTTCTGCTCAGTGATCCCAGATCTGCCCTCAGGAACTTACACAGATTAAGTTGAATCTTTCCTTGGTGTGGCAGTCCTTGAACCATCATTATGTGGGCCCCCTTTCTTTCAGTTCCTTGGATCTTCAGCTATCCACGTTGATCCGTACTGTGCTCCCTATGCTGTCCTGATCATCCTCTTCTGTGCATACTTGAATTTGTCACATCTCTCCTGAGATAGGAAACCCACCCAGGAGCCAAGGTTCCAGGTTACTGTGGCTGGTAAGAGCAGATAGGAGCTGTTGCCTTCCATCTCTTGTGCACTCTGTTTATGAGGACACCCTCGAAGTGCTAGCAATCTTTTTAAGCAGCCCCTCATACTACTGGAGCCTCCTGAGTTTACAGTGTACCCACACTTGGAGACATTTATCATATAGACTTTGTAAATCCATCTGTTTCCATACAACTTCCTGTTATTGAACTTCAGAGTCAAACTTTGCATTACTTACCAGAGTAGTAGCAAAGATGTCTACCACATTTCATGGGGAAAAGGGCATTTACCATTGGCATTACACAAACAGCCAGCATTTGTTGAGCTATCGTTACGTGCCAGATAAAATGTTAATATTTTTAATGAATTACATCTTTTTAAAAAGTAAACTATAAATTTTATCATAAAGATAATATGAACAAACATCAAGACATCAAATAGTATAAAAGAACATCATATGAAAAGTAAATCTTACCCTTATATCTTACCATATCACAGATTTCCATGTTTTGTATACCATATCAAAACTTTTCTGTGCATATACATTATATATCATGTTTTTACATAATATGTATTATACTCTGATCCTGGATGTTTTTAATCTAACTAGTTCTTGCAAATGATTTTTTTAGGATCACATGTAGGGCCATCTAAATCTTTCGAACAGTTACATGTATTTCATCCTGTAGCTGTACCACAAATTGCATCTCGTTTAATTCTAAGAACAATTCTATGCACTGGGTCTTGTTATCTTCGTTAAACATATAGGAAATGAGGTTTAAAGAAATTATTACCTTGCCAGATGCCACACATTTGAAAAGTAACTCAGTAAGTGTTCAAGTGTCTGCATGGTGTTTATCCATGTAAGCTATTATTAACCCCTCTAGAGAAATAATTTTCACAGATGGATTTCATAACACTTCACAAACACATTTTTTAAGTGCATAATTGGTATTCCTTTATATTTTGCAATTGGTAAAATAAGATTTAAAAAGTGGCTCAAGCATTTTATTCTAGCCAGAAATGTTAAAATAGCTCAGATTGTCCCGACCTAGTTCAGCCTCTTGAGTGTTTAGACACCAACAGTGATTTGCCAGATTCTAATTGCAGAATGAAATAATATAGTCTGTATTCATGAGCATTGTTCATTTCTACACAATTTCAAATTTTTGTTGTACAGGTGACTTTTGTTTTTGTTTCTTTTTAACAAAAATTGTTACAGCATCCAGAAATATCTCAAGTCATGTATTGAAAATCTGTGCTTTATTTGCTAAGGTTTTAATATTTTTATTTACCCTATTTCAGAAAGTCATAGTTGGTCCTATCTCCTGGACTCATATGCCATCATTGTCTCTTGAATAAAACTGCTAATTGCATGCGGGAAATAATAAAACATAATTATGATTCTGCTAAAAGAATAAACATGTCAAGTGTCAAGAAAATATTGTAAGTCTGCTGTGCTTCGAGCTGAGTCAAAATAGATTGCTTAAATTTGTTCTTTTCAGTGCCTGCTTGAGAAAGTGAAAAAGATACACCTGTTATATTGACACATTCACTGTGCACCAAGGCTGTTCGTCTTTACAGTAAATAAATTAAGATTTTGGGTCCTCCTGCAATTCCAGTTCAATCTGACTGACTCTGGCACCTCCCTAATCAAGTATATCCACATGATTTTGTAAGCTGCATTATAGTACATTAATAGCTTGTAAAGTAAAATTGATGCAGCATGATGGACTGTATTCCTGAAGCAGTAACAAACTTATCAATGATAGATGCACTAATGGATATGTTGAATTGCAATAAATATAAATGCAGAATAGCAATTGAAGAGCATTAAAAATGTCATCTTGTGAGTTTAGGTATTTATGAGGCTGAGCCAGCTGGAAACACGAGTCAGGCGTTCCTATGAGCCACTGCGACTCTGAGGTTCCAAGGAAAGCAGACCCCCTTTCATCAAATAGGTCAGGCCGCCGGCAAATTGTTGTCACAGCTGTGCCATTGTCAATTAGGCCTCCAATGACTCAGCCCTTTGTTTTTTCCTGCTTGCACATCTCTCCCCACCTTTTCTCTGGGCTTGGGTGCTTCACTCCTGTAACCTTTCCAGCACATTTCCCCTCGGTGACTCTCCTCACATGTTCCGATTCATCTTCCAGGCATTGATCTACAACTCAGAGAAGTGACATCAGGGAAGCATCTCAGCTACTTCAAAAGGCATTGCTATCCCTTCTGGGCTATTTTGGCATGTCAAACCCAAAACAGGCCAAGCAGAAATGTTCCACGCTGTTACACATTTGCCTCTGATGTGTCTGGTGCACCTGCCCAGCCTTCCTGGACCCTAAAGACTTTGTTTAATGTCAGCAAAATCCAGCAGGACAGGATCCAGGACGCAATGGAGGACAGAAGCACCTCACATGGCTTTTCGTTAAGCTTAAGCAAGAACACACTATGCGTGTTAAAGGCAGAAAGGGAGTGGACTGAGAAGTACGTTTTTTGGGAATTAGGCGTTGGTTATGGAAATTTTTCAAAACACACTGGCATGCTAGATTAAGAGTTAACAACATTTTTTAGTGTATGCCAATCTCAATCTCAGGTTTGACAATGGGGTGTGTTATAGTTACCTGCATATGCTCCCTTCATTTCTTGGGCTTTTATCCACATCCAATGTTTTCATAAATTAGTGCAGATATGTTGTCAGCATATTCATGTAAATTGCTTAATACTTTTTGGAATCAGAAGTCACAACGTGCTCTTGATGTTAACAGAAGATTATCAAACTGAGGTTGTTTTAGAAGATTACCAGATTTGCCAAAAAGTAAATAAACATTTGGCAATTATAATTCAGTTTAGTAGGAAAATATGTTAGTTTGCTTGTCATTGATTCTGCTTATCATCAAAAAACCACGCTAACTAAACTTGATATTAAACTTTAGAGACATTTCTCTGTCATTGTTATTCAGTAGAGGCAAACAACAAAAGTAACAAAACTAAAAAGAAAAGCAATATGCAGCACAACAAAGTAAAAATAACGACATGACATTTTTAGTCTAAACACGATATTCATCATCTAAAAGTCTAGGCATATCAAATAAAAAGTAAAGGAATCGTAAACCTGAGCCTTCAATGTATTTCTTGTTGGTTGTTTAATCAATTGTGAAATATGTAGAAGCCATGTCAGCCTTAAAATCAAACTTCAATGTAATGCTAAAACTCACCAAAACTTTTATGAATCATTTTGACTTTTTTAATAGCTAAGACAAAAAATCAAGGCCATTTCACACCAAATTAGTAAATAGAAGGAAAATGTCAAAGAAAATTGTATGAGTTAAAGATAGATAACTTTATTGGAATTCCCCCCATTCATTGTTAGTCCTCAAATTCAGTTAAATAACTTTTTATTAAACACCAGTTATAATCCAAACAACTTTTTAACCTCTGGTGACGAAACTGGATAACTGGATACTCAGTTATCCACTGAGTAAATATTCATTGGATATCTATTATGTGTCAGTCAAAGGATGTAAAGGGAACAAGCAAGATCCTGCACTCATGGGGTCTTACATTATGCCAAGATAAGAGAGAAGATAGAATATACATTTTTAAAAGGTAAGCAATAAAAAACATTAGATATTGATAAGTATAATGCAATGCAAAGAATTAAAATAGAGTGATGTCAAGTGAGTAATGAGCTGCCTTTCTTAGAATGGTCAGGAAACACCTCTCTGAGGAGGTTGATCTTTAAGTTGAAAATTACAAAAGATGACAAGAAGTCATTCATATGGAAATAGAGGAAGAGCGTTTGAAGTAGCAGAAAAGTCAGTGCAAAGGTGTTGAGGCAAGGACAAATTTGGCAAGTTTGAGGATCAAAAAGAAGGCCAATTTTCAAAAAATGGGCAGAGGAAATGAACAGACACTTTTCCAAAGAAGATATACAGATGGCCAATAGGCACATGAAAAGATGTTCAACATCACTAATCATCAGGGAAATGCAAATCAAAACAACACTAAGATATCACCTCACGCCCGTTAGAACAGCTATAATCACCAAGACAAAAAACAACAAATGTTGGAGAGGATGTGGAGAAACAGGAACCCTCATACACAGCTGGTGGGAACGCAAACTGGTGCAGCCTCTATGGAAAACAGTATGGAGTTTCCTCAAAAAATTAAAAATAGAAATACCCTATGATCCAGCTATCCTACTACTGGGAATCTATCCAACGAACCTGAAATGAACAATCCAAAGAGGCTTATGCACCCCTATGTTCATTGCAGCATTATTCACTATAGCCAAGAAGTGGAAGCAACCCAAGTGTCCCTCAACTGATGAATGGATGAAGAAGATATGGTATAAAGGAAGAGGATTGGCAATAGATGTTAGCTCAGAACTGGTCTTCCTGAGCAAAAAAAGGAGGATTAGCATGGATGTTAGCTCAGGGCTGATCTTCCTCACAAAAAAATAAAATAAAATAAAATAAAAATAAAAAAAGAAGATGTGGTATATATATACAATGGAATACTACTCAGCCATAAAAAAGACAAAATTGTCCCATTTGTAAAAACATGGATGGACCTGGAGGGAATTATGTTAAATGAAATAAGCCAGAAAGAGAAAGACAAACACCATATGATCTCACATATATGTGGAATATAAACCAACACATGGACAGAGAAAACTGTATTGTGGTTACCAGGGGCAATGGGGGTGGGGGGTGGGCTCAAGGGGTGAAGGGAGACATGTATATGGTGATGGACAAACAAAGGTGCACAACCAAAAATATAACAATGTTATAAACTATTAAAACATCAATTAAAAAAAAAAAACCTTAAAAAAAAAAAAAGAAGGCCAATTTGATAGAACCTTAGAGGGAGAGAAAAAGAGTGATTTAGATGTGGTTATAGAGGCAAACAGGGGCTAGATTATCTAAAACTATTTAATTCAGGAAAGAGTTTGGATCTGTTGATGGAAAGCCGCTGAAGGATTTAAACCAGGTTATGACATAATCTGAATTACTCTAAAAAAATCATTCTGGAACAGATTGAAGAGAGGCAGAAGGAAAATAATTTAGGAGACTATTGCCCAAATCCAGATGGCTTGGACTATGGTCATAGTAGTAGAGATAGAGAGAAGTGGGAGGATTCTGGATATTTTTAGAAATGTTTTAAAAGGAGAGTTGCTAGCACTTGCTGATGAAACTGATGTAGAGAGTGAGGAGAAGAAATTAATAAGAATTATTCTTTTTGTTGTTGTTGAGGAAGACTGGCACTGTGCTAACATCCACAGCCAATCTTCCTCCTTTTTATATGGGATGCTGCCACAGCATGGCTTGATGAGCAGTGTGTAGGTCCACGCCCAGGATGTGAACCCGTGAACCTCAGGCCACTGAAACAGAGCATGAGAACTTAACTACTATGCCACTTGGCTGGCCCCCTAAGAGTTACTCTTAGATTTGTTTGTTTGTTTGTTTGAGCCACTGGATGGATAGTAATATCATTTTCCTAAATGGGAAGGACTCAAGTAAGAACCGATTTGGGGGAAAATAAAGTGCTCTGATTTAGCCATGTTAAACTTGAGATGCCATGCAATAAAGAGTTAACTCAGAGATTTTAGGAACCCTGTATATTCCAAGGAAAGGACTGGCACTTGACCAGCTCCTGGCAGATAAGCTGTGAGCACATGGGACATCCTGCCTGTTAAGAGTATCTTTGTATATGGAGCCAGCCCTGATGGTATAGTGGTTAAAGTTCAGTGCTCTCACTGCTTCAGCAGCCCAGGTTCGTTTCCTGGTCGCAGAACCACACCACCTGTCTGTTAGTTGCCATGCTGTAGTGGTGGCTCACATAGAAGAACTAGAAGGACTTACAATTAAGATATATAACCTTGCACTGGGGCTTTGGGGAAGAAAAAAAAGAAAGATTGGCAACAGATGTTAGCTCAGGGTGACACTTTGCCTGTGAGAAAAAAAATAAAAAGTATCTTTGTACACCAGGAGCCTTGGGCAATGCTAGATAGTTTACGCTAACAATGTGATTTATGGTGAGCATTTGTTTTTGTTCGTTAGGGCCCTGGGCCATGTTATATTGGTTTGACTTCTGGTGGGGCTGTAGATTAAGGAGCTAAAGTTAGTCACACAGACCTTCCACGCCGAGGCGACTAACCCCCAACCAAGACTCTGGATACCAAGGCTCAGGTGAGCTTCCCTGGTTGGCAAAACTTTGTATATGTTATCACTCATTGTTGCTGGGAGAATAAGGGCTATCTTTAGAATTCCACCAGAAGAAAACAACTGGAAGCTAGTGCCTGATTTCTCCTGGGCTCCAGCCTATGTCCCTTTTTCCTTTGCTGATTTTAATCTCTATCCTTTCACTGTAATAAAGTGTCACCATGAGTATAAAAGATTTTCTAAGCTCTGTGAGTCCTTCTGGCAAATCACTAAAGCTGAGAGTAGTCTTGGGGACTGACACAGATGTGTAGTGGGCATCAAAGAGAAGATGTCTTATAGGTTCTTGGCTAAATAAGTTGAGAGTGATAGGAAGAATTAAAACTGGTGATAATGCTATTGCACAGTGAGGGAAACCATCAACAAAATGAAAAGGCAACCAGAGAATGGCAGAAGATATTTGCAAATGATATATCTGATAAGGGGTTAATATCCAAAATATATAAAGAATTCATACAACTCAATATCAATAAATACAAATAAGCCAATTAAAAAATGGGCAGAGGACCTGAATAGACATTTTTCCAAAAAAGACAAACGTACGTCCAACAAACACATGAAAGACGCTCAACATCACTAATCATCAGGGAAATGCGAATCAATACCATAATCAAATATTGCCTTACACCTGTCAGAATGAGTACTATCAAAAAGATAACAAATAATAAGTGTTGGCAAGGATGTGGAGAAAAAGGAACCTTCATACACTGTTGGTGGCAATATAAATTGGTGCAGTCACTATGGAAAACAGAATAGAGGTTCCTAAACCTCTAAAAATAGAACTACTATACAATCCAGTAATTCCACTTCTGGGAATTTATGATGAAAATAAAAACACTAATTCAAAAAGATATATACCCCCATATGTTCATTGCAGCATTATTTACAATAGCCAAGGTATGGAAGCAATGTAGTATCCACCAACAGATGAATAAATACACACACACACACACACACACACACACACACACACACACATAATGGAATATTACTCATCCATAAAAAAGAATAAAATCTTGCCATCTGCGACAGCATGGATGGATCTAGAGACTATTGTGCTAAGTGAAATAAGTCAGACAGAGAAAGACTAATACCATATTTCACTTATATTTGGAATCTAAAACACATGAGCAAACAAAAGAGAAACTCATAGATACAAACAACAAACTGGTGGTTATCAAAGGAAAGGAGGAAGGATGGGTGAAATAGATGAAGGAGATTAAGAGGTACAAACTTCCAGCTATAAAATAAATAAGTCACAGGGATGTAATGTACAGCATAGGGAATCTAGTTGATAATGTTGTAAAACCTTTGTATGGTGACAGATGGTTACTAGACTTGTCATGGTGATCATTTTGTAACACATATAAATGTTGAATTGTCATGTTGTACATCTGAAACTACAGTAATACAGTATGTCAACTACACTTCAATAAAAAACAAAAAACTGGTGATAATTTGAGTCATTGGCATACAGATGATAGATTAAAAGGTGGGAGGGTCACCTAGGAAGTGTCTCCAGGAATATCACCTTGAGAGAGTCTGTGGATTAAAAAAAGAAAAAAAGCCACTTAATTGGAATGAGTCCCTGCTTTTAGGAGCTCACATTTTTGGCAGGACCCCTTAGAGGACACAGATGGAGATGGACACAGAAGCCACTACCTATAAATAGAGAAGAAATCCAGAGGGAGCAGCAATCAGATGCAGCAGCAGAAGGTGTCCCAGAGTGACTCCCCACTATAAGACCTTGAAGGACGAGTAGTATTTTCCCATTTATTTGGAGAAGGAGTCACATGCAAAGAGGAAAAAAGACTCATAATTTGTTTAATTTGATGAAACATATATATAGTAATCGGGCATTTGGGGGAGGGATTTAAAATACTCTAATAGGCAGAATAATGGATCCACAGACAGTTCATATCCTAATCCCAGAACTCTATGACTATGTTATCCTGCATGGCAAAGGGGACTTTGCAGATATGATTAAGGGTACGGACCTTGGATGAGGAGAATATCTTGGATTATCCAGGTGTATCCAATGTAGCTACATAAATCCTTAAAAGTAGAGATCCTTTCCTAGCTGTAGTCAGAGAGAGATGTAGTGATGGAAGCAGGGTCAGAGACATACTAAGTTGCTGGCTCTGGACTTGGAGGAAGGAGTACACAAGCCAAGGAATGCAGGCTACCTCTAGAAGCTAGAAAAAACAAGGAAACGAATTCTTCCCTAGACCCTCCAGAAGGAAAGCAGCCTTGCCAAAATCTTGAAATTAGCCCAGTGAGACCCATGACAGATTTCTGATCTACAGAACTATACGATAATAAATTTGTCTTGTTTTAAATTGCAATTTATTGCAATAGCAATAGAAAACCAATATAAATACAAAAACAAATTGATCATATTTCAGATCTTTCTCTTTTTGTCTATGCACTTGAAATATTCTTCCTTTAAAGAAATTCTATTGAAATGACTTATAAGAAAAATTTCACTTTGTTGGGATCTTCAAAAATTCAAGAAACTTGACAAGAATAACTACTTTATAATCCTCGAACTCTTGCTATGATGTAAGATCTGTTTATTGCCAAAAAAAAAAATCAGATGTTCTGTGAAGATAAACCCTTGTTTTCTGGTGCTTTATTATTTTTTATTATTATTATTTTTTTTGCTGAGGAAGATTGGCCCTGAACTAACATCTGTGCCAATCTTCCTCTATTTTCTACATGGGTCGCGGCCACAGTATGGCTTGATGCATGGTGTAGGTTGGTGCCCGGGATCTGAACCCGTGAACCTGGGCCGCCGAAGTGGAGTGCGCCGAACTTAACAACTATGCCACTGAGCCAGCCCCTGGTGCTTTATTAACCAAAATAAAAAATATCCAGAATGTTGAAGCATTAGTTCAATAAATGCTTAAGGATGACTTCATGCAATTTTCTTCTAATTGCTGCTATTTAAATATGCAAATAATAGTCCACCGTAGAAGTCAAGAGGCCAGAGAGAAAAGATTCTATAACCCTACCCATTAATCAACCAAACCAGCCTGGCTTTATCTATTTTGCATGTTGGATGTCTATAGAGGATTGTGCTTAAATAAAAGATCTGTTGCTGCTCATGAAAATTGGAACACTAGTAACCTGAGTCATCATAGTTCTGAACAACTCATTAGACCTCTGCTAGTCTATTCTGAATAAAAATGGTGGTCAATAGGGCCATCATACTACTTACCCAGCAATAAAATTTATCAAATTAGGACTCCTTTTCATGGTACTTCACTGTGAGCTCCACACAAGGTGAAAAAATGTCTTTGTTATCTCCAACGCCCAATGCAGTGCTAAATGATGGAGGTCACTACTTCCCAAATATGTTGAACAGAATACTTGTATCAGGAGACACTCCAAACCAAAATTTCAGTAGTCAGATAAATTTAGGAAGAGCTACATCTTCATACTTTCCTTAGAGATTTACAATGCTTTTTAAAGCTCTCTGATAAAGATGGCTAATTAATTTTGTTCAGTTCAATATTTCCCAAAGTTATATGATCACCAAAATTCTTAGAATGGGGGGAGCATGGTGGGAGGACATTCCATGGAGGTCGTGTTCCCACAGAATACATTTTCAGAAATGCTTTCTTAAGCTGTATTGGGAGAAAGAAAGTATTTTTAAACACTGTTATTCTTTGAGTTAAGATGGTTTTACTCTAATTGTGCTATTTTTCTTTAAAGAACTTAGTTTTTGATAAAAGATAAGTCACTGCCATAGTATTTCTGTCTCTCCATGAATTGTGTGTGTGTGAGTGAGCGCGCATGTGTGTGTTTGTGTGTATCTTTCTTTTCCTTCCGTGGCTGTCTGTCAAAGTCTTAGTCAGTGTCTTTCTGTACTTGTTCCTGTTTTTTTCTCTTAAATTGCCTTGGGTCTTGAGCCACTGTGGGAACTGACTCCGCTCCAAAGGCCAGTTCTCAGCCTTCAGGACACCTAGAAGGATAAACAGCCTTAAGGGCGTCTACACAGGTTAACTTGGGAATGTGGGGACCTGATTCAGAATAGACAAGCCAGCATGCTCTGAAACTATTGGCTCTCTAAAGAAGAGGAAATCCTTAACTCTGTCTTTCTCCTGGTCTGCTTCTGTACCTTGAGCTAGCTGAGACAGAAAGCAACCCCCTTTCAGCCACACACTAGAATATATCGTCAGAATTTTCAAGGGCATGATGGGAGATATGGCCCTCATGTTCTTTGAATACAGGACAGTTCTGTTCCTTGAAAAGAATTTGTAGCTTGATGAATTCCTTGTTTGAAATTCTGATAAGTAAATCTCTGTTAACTGAGTGATAGTATTGCTGCCTTTTATATATCCCTAGATTTTAATGAAGTCATTAAATTCATTTTTAAAAGAAGATAAAGCCAGATATGAACCCTGACCCTGAGTGTCTCATTGACCACCACTTTTCATATAATGGAAAACATAACTTTGAATGGCAGTTTTGGTTAATTTTTCCCTGGGGAGAAAAACACAATAAGTTAACCTCTATATGACTCAGTTCCCTCACCTGTGAAATGAGGGAATTTGTTTAGTGGGCTGCAAAGGTCTTCTACATTGCTAACATTTATGAACAATAAAATACAAACTATTATATAAATGTAGACTTCTATTGTGTTCACTCTTAGTAGTAATAATCATTAAGTAATTCCATGCATACATGCACTGCAAAATTATATTGTACATAACTTTATATAACTCAGACAATGGTAAGGTGTTTATCGCAGCAATTTTGTGAGGAAGTGCAGCAAGGACACTGCTATTGAAACAAAAACTGGGATAGGAATTTAATTATATACATAGATGAGATTTGTCAACTGATTCAGTTTCCCACTTTAATTAATCGTTATTCTCTTAATCTAGAGTTCTTCACTTCATAAAACAGTTTCAAAATTAGTACTTTATTTTGTTCTAGATGTTTTCCCCAGGCATTGTTGATTTGTGTTTCACGGAACTAAATGGAATTTTGTGGTCCGTCCTTACAGTTGCATTCCTATATAACCTTAGAGGCAGGCTTTAAAAAGTGACAGTTTGGAAAGTCCCAGAGTGGGGCTTTAAGGCTCCTTCCTGTGGCTGTCCTCTCATGAAAACGTCTCAGAGAAGCCCAATGGTCTGAGGATGGTCTCTCAGCTATTTTCTGATGCCAGTTCTTCTTTCTTCCTAAAAATGAAATAGGATCTACACAATTTCTCCAAGTTGTCTACACATACCAGATGTGTACCAGTCCAACTCTGTTTAGTATACTCAAGTATTCACAAGGACTAAGTCTTGACTATGTCCCAAGGATTATGCCAGGTCCTGGAACCACAAAGAAGCAATTAGACAGTTCACCATGTAGATTCATTTACCCAATGAGTATAATTTCAATTCACAGTATTGGTGCATAGTAGACCTTTAGTCAATACAGTTGAAAGAAAAAAATAAAAATAAAAAACAGTCCTCGCCACCTGTCTGAGTAGATTCTATAGAATAAAGGATAGAAGGAAAACTAAATGCCTCCATCAGAAGGTTATATAGTTTTATTCTAACTCACTATTACTCTGGTATAACCCATTGACATAGCAGTTAAGTTTGGGGTTGTGATATTTTCACCCCAACCCAACTTGTGCCGCAGTTGTTTCTCCTGTTAAGTAAAAGACCAACAGAGAAAACCCCTGGGGATAGCTCAGCTGCCTGACAAGTTTTGAGCTAGAACAAGATCTATGCAACCACCTGGTGCCCAGTCTTGGTTCACCGCACTGGGCTGAGGATACAGAACCTCGAAAGTGAGGCTCCAGGCACAGTCACGTCCACATGGGTGACAAGAAAGAGCAGGGGCCAACGAGCTGAAGAGCCGCAGAATGAGCAAAGCAGCAGTGAGTAGCTGTCTGTAATGAGCTGTTTTTTCTTCGACTATTCTAGTTATAACAGCAGGAGCAGAGACCCCTAACAAGTACTAGAAGAGCAGGCAGGAAAGAACCTGGGATATAGGTTCTCGCTGTAGTTTGAAAATAGTTTTTTTCAAAGGGCAGAAATTTCAAGATTGGAGCTTCTAGAAGCATCTCACTATTGGTGGGAAAGGAATAGGGATTATATCTCAGTCTTCCATATTTACTCATTCAAAAATATGCAAACCACATTAAAATCCCAATTCATATTCAAAATGTCAGTGTAATGTGAGAATTTTAAGTCTCATAACACAGCTCAATTATATCCATAAGCATTTTGAATTTATTCATAACAACACTAATAGCCTAATATACTATTTTTTGGATATTAGTCTTATTTTCTAAGACCACATATTTACATCCAGACTGATGTCTGGATGTAAACAGAGTGAACAGCAAAGATCTGGAAGTTTCTTACCACCACTTTGGTGATACATTAGGCCAACTAGTTTGACCAAAAATTTCAACAAAAATAATAGTACAGTTTTTTTAAATTATGTTTAAAATTTCAAGCACTATAGCTGGTTCTCTTATTGCAGCTCATCAGCATAAAATATCAAACAAGAATTTTTTTCTTTAGAAGAGCAAAAGCAGGTTCACAGAGTGCACTTATGGCCACTCTTACCCTTCATGGATCCATGTGTTTGTGTCAGTACCTCTGCATGGCATCTGTACCCAGAAGATAAACACAGTCATAAAAGGAGAAGAATCTCTGCTCCCTGACTGCTCACTAGAACATTCACTCAACCTATTAATATTTATTATGCACCTTCTATGTGACAGAAATGGTACTAAATTCTGGGTTAATGAAAAAAAGATATAGCCCCTGTTTTCAAATAGTTCCCAGTCTTTTGAAGGAAATGACAAGATGACAGACTGGAAAATTAGAGCCAAGATAGACCTCTGCATAGTACTGAATATGGAGAGGGGTGGGTGAGGTGGGCTCAGAAATTCTTCCTGACAGCTTGGGCTGAGTGTTGAAGGTTAAGCTTGAATTAGCCAGGCAGGAAAGAAGAGTAAGTGTTCCAGGCAGAGGGACCAAGACTCAGAGGTGTGAGAAACTGCAGGGAGGGTGAGAGAGGAGGCTTGTAGTCTATACTAGGGAGCGTGGGTCTTTAGCCAAAAGTAATGGAAAGCCACTTTGGGAAAGTAACAAGATCAGATTTGTACTTTCTAGAAAGCTGTCTCTGGTGGCTTGCATGGGATGCAATAAAGATACCCAAACCTGGGCAAAGTTAAAGACTGATGCAAGAATCCAAACAAGACACTGGAAAAGTCTGAATTTCTTCAAATTCTTATCCTCATGACCATCATCTCATCGTCATCACTAATAATTGTGAGGGTTTACATTATGATAAGCACCGTGCATACATTACCTCACTTGATCCGAACAGTAGCAATAGTTCATAATAGCAATAATAGCAATATTATGCCCATTTTACAGCTGGGGAAAGTGGATAAGAGACTTGCCCTCACAAAGTAGTAATTAGCAAAGTGAAGACTGAACCCCAGGAGGTTTGATATTAGCACCTCATGCTTAATCACACTCCACACTGCTTCATGTGATTTACTGAATCCAAACTGTAGTTGAGTCACCAAGTTTTGGTTAGGAATCTACCCCTTTCTGGATATAAAGCATTCAAGTGCTAGCTAGGCAGGGAGGAGACTGTGACCACCCCTCTTAATAATTGGGCAGCCTCAAAAATGATGTGGTATCCACACCTACTTACTCAATAGATTCAAATATTCAAAAATCTATAGTACAAGAACATGTTTTGTGACCAATAAATGAAGATTAAAAACATGAAACTCTAGGGGCCGGCCCAGTGGCGTAGTGGTTAAGTTCCTGCGTTCCACTTTGGCAACTCAGGATTAGCCAGTTTGAATCCTGGACTGGGACCTAGTCACCGCCCGTCAAGCCATGCTGAGGTGGCGTCCCACATAGAGCAACTAGAAAGACCTACAACTAGGATATACAGCTATGCACTAGGGTTTTGGGGAGAAAAAAAAAAGAGGAAGATTGGCAACAGATGTTAGCTCAGGGCCAATCTTCCTCAAAAAAAAAAATACAAAAAAAATCTATCTATTAACTAGAAACATAATATAGATTTTATCTGAAAGAAAAAAAGTCAAAAGTAATCAGTTGCTTTCTTTGCTCATTGGCCTTCGAACTATTATTTTATTTTAATGCTCCAGATTTTATTCCTAATAGTTGTATGGTTATATAATTCCAACTTGTTCTCTTTTGACTAACCCATTCTCTATAAAAAAAATTATATTCATATTATTGTACATATGTTACATTATCAAAATATTGACTATTAACTTAGCATTTCATTATTTTGAAAAAAATATGATGATAGTGGTCTATTACAAGCACATTTTATTTGGGGTGACAGTTTCCAGACCCACTCATCCAAGCAAGAGCTCCATTATTTCTGGCAAGGATCCCAGAGAGGCTCTCCATAACTCAAAACCTTAAATATCACTTTTGTTCAGGACCAACTTTTGTAATACTGCCAAAAATGCTAGAAATGCACATACCTGCAAATCAATCTTAGGAACAACAATGTATATAGCAGGTAAGAATCTAATTTCCAACTTCTAATAGACTTAATATTCAGAGATGTATCCATATATGCAGATAAGACTTTGACCACAAATGAGATGAGGTATTTGTAAATCTCCAGTAGAATTTGAGTCTAGTCTTTATTGCACGGAAATTCTTTGTCCTTTTCTACACATAAAATTAATCTGTTCCGTGTTTTTTAAAGAACCACAAGCGGTATTTAATGCAAACCCAAGGACAGAGCAGATACTTCTCATTTCAGTCCGTGCTAATTTAAACAAATTTTTAAAATACTGGAATACAAATAAAATCAATATACTGAAAGTTTTGAATTATTTTATTGACAGATACTTCCTATTGCTATCACTTAACTTCTGCTAACCTTAAATTCATGTTGGCGAAATAATATTTGTTTCGTTTTTCAAATTATTTTGAAGCTGAGGGAGAAGTTATGTGCCGTGTAACGGACTGTAAGCCCTTTGAGAGCAGGGACCATGTCCATTCATTACCTCATGCCTAGCCCAGTAATGCCCTCCACCTGAATATTGCTCACTAAACATTGGTTGAAAGAACAAGTGAATCAAAGAATGAACGAAATAATTAAATAAAAAGAATTTAAACAATATCTTGATAATTCAGGCAAAATTGTTCTTTTGTGAGAGGAAGAAAGATTCAAAAGCCTGGGTTATTAAAATTAATTGTCCACTATAATTGAATTCATAGGATAACTTGACTTAAGTTCACAAGATAATTTCTCTCCAATTACAGACACAATAATCTAATATGGGTGCAGTGCCAGCAGGAATACTGGATCACTGTGATCCCTCAGAATTATCACTATTTTATTTGATTGTGTTCTTTCCCAGCAGATAAGATTATTTCTTCCTCCTGTTTAGAATTTATATTATCTCTGCTCATCTCCATTTCTCTAAGTAACCGATGGGTTAAACAAAATGTCTCTGTTTTGATCAAGACAAAATAAAATTGAATTAAACTACGTTTAGTTCTCATTTCTGAGTAACAATGTCTTATCAGTATTATAGGTTTAAAAACATTTGCTGAACTAGGATGAGTCGTATCTTCTTACATGTTTATTTTATTGACATTTAAACTCTCTATCTTTCTGACTTAAAAAATCTGAAAGAAAAATGCATTATGTTTATCTTGCAGTCTAGATAATAAATCTGTGATATTTTTATTCTACCTTTATAATAACAATTCTTCTTATCTTAAAAAAGAAAAAGAAAATAAAATCAATCACAAAGGAAATGGGAAATAATTATTGTCAAAAAACACAAAATAGTACTATATGGGAACGTAGGTCAGGGAATGAACTAAGATCCATTTAGAATTTTAAAAATTCAAGTATCTTTTCCTGACATGATTCTATGAACTCTATGAAATATTTGTCCTTATTATTAACTCTTGTAATTTTCATGGATGTGTGGTTTTTAATTATTTCACAGCATGGCATGAACTAAATTCTCTAGAGGCAAATACTCATGAGTCCATCTTGATTACTTTTTACTCAGCATTTACTTGGAAGAAATAAGTGAAAACAGCATATTAGCACAACATTTCGTATAAATAAATATCTTGGGTATTTTCACAAACTCTAAATATTCAAGTTTTTTTAAAAAAATGACATTCTCACTTTTGCTCAAGTATTTTTGATCACCTTCTGCAATTTGACTCATAAACTTAATCATTTTTTATTAGTACCCTTAGTATGCAAAGTCCAATAAATTACTTTATTGTCTTTGAATTATGGAAAATTTTAAGAATTCAATGCAACAAAGTTTAACTTACCTTAAAAGAGATTTGTTTTCATGATCTCTTTTTAATATGACCTCGGTTCTCTGGGCAAAAACAGTACAGAGTTTTCTCTCTCTTCTCTTCCTCTTCTCTGTGAACCAGTGGGTTGGTGGTTCCCCCTCTGTCTGTGATAAGCGCTGTGAAGACTCTCAGAGTTTGTCCTCACTCCTGATGCCACACACCTTTCCTTGGCACTTCATATAGTCCCAAGGGAAAATTCCCGCAGAAATTTTCTTCTTTGTAATCTCTTGACAGATGGCTCTGCTGGCGAGAGCCTTAACTCTCAGGAGCACTTTAACAGGCTTTTATGCTCCCGCATTGCCTCTTCATAGGTTTTGTTTTTTAATCGCACATTGGTTGATGCCTCAATGTCCTAACAGGCCAGAGCATCATTGCCTCCTTGTAGTACTCCCAGCTAATCTCCTTTTCTGTTTTTGATTTCAATAAATTTGCAAAGCTAGTTTCCTTTTAATGTTTCCATATTTTTCTGCTCCTATGCCCAGAGGCAGTTGGAAAAAAGGCTCAATTATTTACTTTAAAGTACAAACTGAATAAATATTGCACTGTTCAAATACAAATAAAGCAATTTTATATGGGCATTGATAAAGCTGTAAAGCAAAAAAAAAGAAAATCTTGCAAATACCAATTTTCTTGACATTACATCTGTTTCTCTGATAAATGCCTTTCTTATGTAGTCCTCTCTCTCTTTCTCTCTCTCTCTCTCTGATCTTTATGGGGAAATAAAATGGAAACGCACCCTGAAATTAGAGGGTCAGTTGTCATCTAGATGGTGTTACTTAACATAGTAAAGAGAATATTCATTTCTCAATTCTTTCATCTTTATCCTTAAATATGATGAAAATAGGGATAATTCAAAAAGGAAAAACAAACTAAAATGTCTATAAATTTAGGCAAGGAATTTGAGCCCAGTATAAGATAACACAAGGAGTGGTGGGAACCATGGCAAACCGGAACACGTACGCCCTTTACAAGCAATAGTGGCTGCTGGTCTCCAGCTAGTCACCGTCTGGTGGGAACTCAAGCTCTGCATTTTGAAATCTATCTGTTCTACAAGAGAATTCCCATATCTGAATTTTTATGTGAAAAATATCATGCTTTTTCAATGTTATAGGATACTATGGGAATTAAGCCCAACACTTAAGGCCCAGCCTCAGTCTGAGTATTGCCATATAATGACGTCTGATCTAGAATATACTGAAATGAAACAAATGCCAACACAACAGCACTGTCCTTTATTAATTATAAGCTCTTTTCTCACATGTGAAAATGATGATAATAATGCAGTGTAGTTAAATTGAGTTAAAAAAGTTTATAATAATCCTTAATAAAGACCTTAGGATAGGCATTAGCCAAAGAACAGGTAAATGGTGTGGGCAAAGTGTAGTTCAAATCTGGATAAGAAGGACCAGGTTTGCTTAAAAATAATAATAAAAAGTAATTTAATGAGAAGTGAGTGGGAAATTTTATTTTATGTTATCAGGATTTCTTACTCTCTACCTAGTACTAATCTATGTAATAATTATTGTTTTATTTTCTAAATACACAATTCATGCTAAATGCAGAAATTTTTCTTTATGCTTCATAATTCTATTACTAGTAAAATATTACTTATAATCTTCTAGAATGTGTCTATATATACACGCATATATAGATTCCACCTCACAGAGAACATCACCTTCCATCCAGTGTCTCCTATCACGAACAACTCCCGAAACAAGATTATCAAATATAATTTATTCAGAAAAAAATGTATACAATGTTTCAAGAACTTAATTCTAAAAGACTGAAAGAGCCCCAAGACAGCGGAAAACAGCCTTCTGCTAGCAGCACAGGGCCAAGACCGCCCAGCAGGGCAATGCTGTGAGGAAAGGCTCCACCAGCCCTACCAGGACATGGCCGCCGGCGTAACAGCGCTCCTATGCCGGTTGGGTCAAGGGCTCAGAGGGCCATCCAGTGATGATAGTGGCCCCTCCTCTTCCAAGGCTGCCCATCTGTCCCACTATGGGTTCCCTAACACAGCCGGGATAGCCACTCCTCCCATGAGTCCACAACTGTGTTAACTCCTTCCAAAGCAAATCCTTACGTTGTAAGAATCTGTTATCAGCAACAGTATCTAGTGCAGTAAACCATGGCCTTGGTCTCTGAAAGCCCTGCATTACCAGCTGGGAGGCCGCTTGGCCACGGGCTCCTCATCCCTCTCACTTCAGTCATCACTCCTGCAGAAATTGGCTGGAACACTGGGGCACAGCAGACTCTGCCTTTGGGGTATTTCTGGATCTTCCTTTTTGGATGACTCTGTGGCCAGCCACTGCAACATCTTCTGGCCACTGTCATCAACAGGAGCTGGGCACTCAGAGGTATTGTTCAGGAGTCTCTAGCTTAAAGATGGCCAATTGTGGGACTTCTCAGCCTCCATAATCACATGACCAATTTTTTCAGAAGTGGGTGACAAGGTCCTTCCTCCTAGTCTGCCTAGTCTGGAAGCTCCACTGAAACCTGTCCACCATGGGTGACCCTGCTGGTATCTGAAATAGTGATAGTATAGCTTTCAGCATCACAGCAACACGCAGCTGCCACAGCATGACAACCAACAGATGTGGTTCCCTGATCAAAAACAAACTCGGGCTTCATTGATGAGAGCACCAAATCTTAACCACTGGTTGTCTACCTATCTAGATATCCATTTCTCTATCTATCTATCTATATCTCCTATTGGTTCTGTTTCTCTAGAGAACCCTGACTAATGCAGTATTGATTAAGATGGAGAAGTGTGGGAATTTGTCAGCCAGTAAACTCTTTTCAAGAAATAAACTTTAAGAAAATCAACCACTGATTGTAACACACATGTAACAGGGAAGAGAAATGTGATGCTAAGACTAGTGACCATTGCAGCCTTGCTTGGCAATGCAAGTCATATATGTTCTGGATAAAATATTCTAGATATTCTGGATAAAAACATTCTTTTATAGGGCATGATTTTGGAAGGACCTACTTCGCTCAGTAGTTGCCACACACAGGGTCCTTTGTAACTATTCTCATGAGCTAATCAATCTCTTTGAGAGAACTCAGTCTCCTCTCTGTGAGAAGTGATTCCTCTCAATGGACTCAAAATCCTGAGTGACATTGGACAAGTAACTTTCTGTACTTCAGTTTCCAGTCAGTAAGGTGGGAATGATCATTGTAGTACTCACCTCATACTTGCTATTATAAAGATGAAATATAAATGGCTTAGAAGATTGCCTTGTATAGACAAGACCTGTATAAATTTTTGTTGCTGTTATCGCCACTATACTTTTTTTTTTTTTTTTTTTTTGTGAGGAGATCAGCCCTGAGCTAACATCCGCCAATCCTCCTCTCCTTTTTTTTGCTGAGGAAGACGGCCCTGGGCTAACATTGGTGCCCATCTTCCTCCACTTTATATGGGACGCCGCCACAGCATGGCTTACCAAGCAGTGCGTCCGTGCGCGCCCGGGATCCGAACCAGCGAACCTCGGGCCGCCGCAGCGGAGCGCGCGCACTCAACCGCTTGCGCCACCGGGCCGGCCCCCACGCCACTATACTTTTGTTATGTGTTTGTCTAGTTTCACAAACCTGAGTATATTATAGTAATTTATAGCTTTGAGTATTCTCAAAACATGAATTCCTTGGGATCAAGGTCTGTTTTCCTTCATTTTTATGTCACAAAAATTAACATACTGTCTTGCAAATATTAGGCCCAGAATAAATATTTCTGTAATGGTGGAGAGGTGAGTAGATGGACGAACAAATGAATACAGTTTTGGCCAAATCATCAGGTTGAATCTTTCCTGTTGTAATTCCTCTTTCTGATTTCCAGTTCTAGTTCCTAGTTTTACTCTTTAAATAGTTGTACAGTCTTTAATAAACATATACATGCTAGTTAAATTGGATCCAGTGAAGATTATATCTAAAGTCAGTAAAAATATATTGACCTCCGATCATAAACAAAGCATTTATTGTCTTAGGTCTGTTTCCCTCATTAATGGCATGTTTGTCACAGAGGACCTATAGCCTGATAGCTGATACTATAATTAGAACAGGCAAAATATTGGTCTTCACCTTAAGGGAAATATATTTAGTTTTGTGTGAAAGATGATGATTTAGCTTCCAAATAGGAACATTATCAAAATGTGATCATTAGGGACTAAAGTTTCTGTCTGTAAAACACGTTATCAGTGTGAAGGTGGAATCACACGACCTAAACAATTTAGCTGTTGTCCTTCAGAGACCCGTGGAAATGCCAAAAGCTAAGAGAATTCTGATGTGTGATCCAGATTAATTGCAGAATAGTTTTTAAGGTTTAAGAAGAAATTACCTTTTCTGGTTTCCTCCTTTGAGTTGAGGTAATAACAGTTTATACCACACATTAGTAGCTCTGACTTACTACCTGGTATCATTAATGTGAAAAACAGCTCATTCTGCATGGTTCCGAAAATGACAAATGCTGTCTCAACAACGAACTTTCACAAAGTTCAACTCATTTTCAACTGAAATAAACATTGAAAACTATGTCTTTCATATAAGGCAGAGAGAAGAATTCAGTGTAATGCACCCTATTTCAGAAAGGCTATAGAGATGTTTCAGAATGTAATTGAATGTTAAATATATAGAGAAAAAGAAATTTATTTTTTATAGTCGTTGTTTGCTTTTGTACTCAAATCAAAGGAGGAAAAAAGATTTTAGTCAGATAGTTTTTAAACAGAGTGTTGGAAACCTGTGGAAAGAAGTGAATAAGTAATTATCTGGGATGGTTTACATGCCCAGAATTTGGTCACACTATGTCTTTTCCTACACGTCCTAAAAGATGAGTTGATTTTTATTCAATCTTCTGTTAAACGTCAGATAAAAGAAGTTTTCTTGTTGGTATTTAAAAGAGTTAGAGAATGTTAGATCTTGAAAGAACTTAGAGCTCATCTGATCCAATTACCTCCTTTTTACCAATAAGGAAGGAGGGTGAAAATTAAAGTTATTAAGTGATTTTCCCAAAATTACAGATAATAACTGGTACAACCAAAACTCAATCCAAGTTTAGTGCGTTTTGAAATATAAAAAAGCTTCCATCTGTAGGCAAAGGTAGGCTTTGATTCCCACAGAGTTGAGAACCTCAACTTAAAAAGATCTAAACTTGACCCGGACACTTTTCATTAGGAACCACCATGGGAAATCACATGCCATGCCAATTTTCTCTGTGGGTCCACCTGTCACATTGTATAAATTTGAAAGGGAAGACTGCATCTGAATGGAAATAAATGAGTGTGAGCACACTCCCACCCAGGACTAACATGTATCCACTTATTAAAGTATTAAAATCATTCCATTCAGGCTCGAGTCTCCCATATGTACCCTCTGGTGCCTTCCGCTGGGACCCCAGCCTCCCAATAATTCATCAACCAAGGGGTTAAGACAAGAGCCTCCAAGATCTGACTCCTTTTTGAGGCTAGCTTCCATTCTGATCATTGGTGCTAATGATGGTTAAATATGTTTTTTTTGTGTGTGAGGAAGATCAGCCTTGAGCTAACATCCACGCTAATCCTCCTCTTTTTGCTGAGGAAGACCGGCTCTGAGCTAACATCTATTGCCAATCCTCCTCCTTTTTTTCCCCCAAAGCCCCAGTAGATAGTTGTATGTCATAGTTGCACATCCTTCTAGTTGCTGTATGTGGGACGCGGCCTCAGCATGGTTGGAGAAGCGGTGCGTCGGTGCGCACCCCGGATCTGAACTCCGGCCGCCAGTAGCGGAGCGCACGCATTTAACCGCTAAGCCACGGGGCCGGCCCTGGTTGTTAAGTGTGTTAATATTATCCCTGGATCTACCGCCTCCCTTTCCCTTCTGTAAATGCTGAATAGCAGCATTTGATTCAGGTACCTGATACATACCTACTTATCTGAAGATAAACTAGGCATAATGAATAAAAGTTATTCAATGAATTGATAAGAACTGGATGTTTAAATATCTAATGGTTCCTAGTTAGCTAAAGTGCTACTCTGAAAAAGTCTAGAATAACTGTTGAAAGATTAAAAGACACTTCTGTTTAGAAGTAACACTGGGCCCGGCCCCGTGGCTTAGCGGTTAAGTGCACGCGCTCTGCTGCTTAGTGGTTAAGCACACGCGCTCTGCTGCTGGCAGCCCGGGTTTGGATCCCGGGTGTGCACCGACGCACCGTTTCTCCGGCCATGCTGAGGCCGTGTCCCATATACAGCAACTAGAAGGATGTGCAGCTATGACATACAACTATCTACTGGGGCTTTGGGGGAAAAAAATAAATAAATAAAATTAAAAAAAAAAAAGGAAGTAACACTCAAACCAGGTAGTCACCACAAATCACTTTCTTGTGGGTACAACTTTGTACCCTTTATACTGTAGTGATATCAATATAAATTGTCCCTGCTTCACTCTAAGAGCATGACAGACAAGTAAGAATCTTCAAAGGCCAAGCAAGAATCCAACTCCTGCCTCCAAAATTTCCCCTGAACCCTGTGAAAATGTGGCCCATCAAGTTGATGAAACATTTAGTTTAAAAAGCAGTCAAGGGTAAGCCCCGTGGCATAGTGGTTAAGTCTGGCACACTCTGCTTTGGCAGCCTGGGTTCGCAGGTTGGGATCCCAGGCATGGACCTACACCACTCGTCAGATCACGCTGTGGTGGCGACTCACATACAAAATAGAAGAATATTGGCACAGATGTTAGCTCAGAGCTAATCTTCTTTCAACCAAAAAAAAGAGGAAGATGGGTAACAGATCTTAGCTCATGGCTAATCTTCCTCACCAAAAAGAATAAAAAAACATTTTTTTTAAAGTAGTCAAACTTGTAGTGGAAAGTAGTCAATGAACCCTTTCCCTCTTGAAAAAAAGAAAGATAACAGTGGAACCAAGTCAGTGGTTGAGATTAGATAGAGAGAGGAAATTAGAACTATAACAAAATATTACATAAAAGGCAAACCAGCACAGAACAAATAAAATAATGCATAACAGGAAGGGATCCGAACCAACACAAACAATTGCGAAGGGTCTTCTTGGCAGATTTTCAGACATAGAATTTGAGGAGGACAGAAACATTTAATTGTTGAGTAATACTTCTTAAATGATGTTTTACCTCAAGAAAATCCTATCAGTGAAGAATGTGAAAATGGTCGGGCAGCTGCGTCCACCCCTTCTAACCAGAGCCCAGCTGCAGGAAGAAAAGCCAGAAATGGAGAGGAGACAAAGAATAATGAATGAGAGGATGAAATCTGGAAAGAAAGAGGGAAATTAAAATGAGACAGTGAAAAATTAAGCTGCAACTCAGAAAGATAGGCCAGAAAAAAAGCTTTAAACAAACTGTAGTAAATGTAATTTAGAATGTTTTTAAACTATCTATTGAAAACAAGTCTTTCTGAAACTAATTGGTAAGACAGGCAGATCCTTGAAATTCTTGTCCCAGTAGTGGAGTGACTGAAGGATAGCAGTATGCACTCACCGTGTGGACCACTGGCTGTTCCCAAGAGCTATTTCTAAAATGGATATAACTAAGAAAACCAGTGAATATTTGACTATATTTTTCCAATATCTGATAGAAAAAAGTACAAAGCTTTCAGAGTTTTCTGATACAGAGAATGTATGATTTGTATCTTAGCAAAGTACATACAAAACTGTGATTGCAATTATGATGGTGGTTCAGGGCCTTAAAATTTAATAGTAAACAAATGTAGACTATCAGAGGCAATTCAGCTCAGTGGATGGGCTTAGCTAGCAAACTACCTATATTTGAGTCCCATTCTGCCACTTCCTAACTTGGTGTCTGTCCTTGGGAAAGTTCCTTAACCCCTTTGAACTTCAAGTTATTCATAACTAAAATGAGAATAATAATGGCATCTAATTCACAAGGTTATTGTGAAGAGTAAATAAGCTAACCTATGTAAAATCCTTAGTAGAGTCTTGCCAAGAGCTCAATAAATGATAACTCTCATTATTCCATGTATCTTGCACACTCTCCCAAGTACACTCCAAACAGGTCTGCTTTGCTTTGTTTAATATTTAGTGCCTGTGGTTAACACATAATATGTTTAATAAATCAATAAGTATTAGAAAACCTACGATCATGTCTACAATGAGTCAATAACTAAATGTGTGCTGAAAACTTTCCCTGGGCTCAGCATCGCAATGGATAATTGAATAGAAAAGATATGGACTCTGCCCAAAAAGTGCTTATTAAGTGAAACAACCTGTGACCAGTTCCAGAATGTACGTCTCTCTGTGTTAAAAGCACAAAAATCTAAGTTCACCAGGTGTTAGAACGCAGGGTAAATCAGTGAGAACTGGGATAGTGGGAGAAGGCTTCAGGGAGGAAGTAGAAAATGGAGTAAGCCTTGGAAGATGTGTATGATCAAGACAGGCATAGAGTAAAAAAATGTGCTTCCTGCTAAAGGAAACGATGTTAGCAGGATTATGGGTGAAAATGGAGTATATTTGAGACCGGCTTGACTAAAGTAAACGGAGGTTTTTGGAAAAAAAAAAAAAAAGGACAATGGGGTTGTTTTGTAGAGTCGGAGTAGACTATGGAGGGCTTTAAGAGCCAGAGGAGTTTTTATTTGAAACAGTAGGAGATAAGGATTGTGTGTTATGAAGAGAGGTGATAAAAACACTGTTTCATAGAGATTGGCCTTGTTAAGGTATGCAGGCAGATTGGAATCAGGAGAGAGGAGGATAAGAAGGCTTGGAGGATACTGTAGTTATCTAGGTATGACATGATGATGTACTAACTTAGGATGAGAAAGAGAAATGGAGGTTTTACTGTGAATGAAATGGCAGTCACTGGAGGGTTTTGAGCAAAGGAGTAATATTATCTGGTTTATCTTTTAATAGGTCTCTCTGACTGCTCAGTTGAAAATACATTGAGAGGGTCAAGAGGGGGAACAGGGAGACCTGGTAGGATGCCATTTAAATAGTTCAGGAAAAAATGATTGTGGCTTGGATGTCATGTGAGTGGAAGAGGTGAGAAGCAGTTAGAATCGATATATTGAGAACAGGCTTCTTAGGAGAGTGTCTTTAGTTGCACAGGACTCCTCCCTTGGTTTAATGCTCTGCTGTCATAATCTCAAAATGCTTAATAATTTTTGAATAAAAGGCCCCACATTTTCATTTTGCACTAGGCCCCACAAACTATGTAGGCAGTCCTAATTGTGAATGTAAAGATAATAGGATATACTGAGGTATTGGAGTTGGGGGTCTGAGAGAAAAGAAAAGAGTCAATGATTACTCTTAGATGTTTGGCTTGACTATTTGGAAGAGTGGATTTAGTGAAATGGAAAAGACTGTGGAAGCATAGAATTATGGAGGAGGGATCGGAAGCTCAGTTTTGGACACACAAAGTTTGAGATATTTATTAAGCATCCAAGTAGAGATGTCTGGAGTTCAAAGAAGTGTTTCAAGCTAGAGACATGTCTGAAGTGATCAACATTTGGATAGTATTTGAAACCATAAAGCTGAAAGAGACCATCTGCATATGGAGTATAAATATACAAGAGAAGTCTAACCACTGAGCAACAAGGCTGTCCAACCTATAGACAGCAGGTGACGAGGTGCCAGCAAAGGTGACTGAGCAGGGTCAGCCGTAAAGATATTAGGACATTCAGAAGAGCGTGTTGTACTAGAAACCAAAGAATGAAAACGTATCAAGAAAATGTTGATGATGGTTCAAGTAAAATGCGAGTTGGGTTTTGAGCACCGAATTTAACAACATGGAAGCCATCAGCGATGAGAACTCTTTCCATAGTGAGGATGAGGCAAAAGCCTGAATAGATTGGATTCAAGAGAGAAAGAGAGGAGAGAACTTGGAAACTACAAGTAGAAACAACTCTGAAGAACTTTGCTATAAGGAATGGAAGAGAAAGGGGTAGTAACTGGGAAGGAAAGTAGAGTTTGGTACCATAGGGAGGGCAGGGAGGCTGGATGACTTGGGGTCAAAAAATGAAATGTGATTTTAGATTATTAACTTGATTTTAAGTGCATGGAGTTTGAGATTATGATGAGTCAAACGGAAATGTCCAGTAGGCATCTAGAAAGATAGGAATAGATATTGTCCAAGAAGACACACTTGAAATTATCCGTAGTTTAGACTTTGTTCACACAGAGGTGCAATGTGGGGCTGGAAAAATAAATTAGCGCAGAATAAAAGTGTACAGAGAACAATAGATGATTGAAGAAAGCAATATTCTGAGTAAAGTGATAAAACAAAATCAAAAGCACTAGACTACTCTCCCAACTTTAACTCCATTTAGGTGTAGATATATTTCCATTGGCAAATTAAGGTAATTATCTGGATAATTAAAATCTACACAAAAGCTTTAGTACAAATTAACTGGATATTTTACACAAAAAGAGGTTCTATTTTATATGAGAAATCCTATTATTGGATTCATTTTTTCCACTTTTCTCAATCTACACAGACTGGTTACAGGTGATTTACCCTCTTTAAAGTAGGATGTTTAGAAATAAAACAAACTAGAAATCACTACCTGCTAACTTACATTGAGTACCTCATCTTCTACCTGGATTTCCATATCCCTAACATTGGGATTTTTAGATCAAGATGAAGCAGTAAATAAGACAGTATAATTTGGGCTAAAGCATGCTGTTTGTCAACATGTATGTAAGTATCAATGAACGAAACTGAGTAGCAATGATTGCTTTTCACGAAGGATTCAGCAAAATCCTCACAGCTCTGGCCTAATGTGCCTCGTAACCATCAAAATAAAATCCAAGAGGTAATAGCTTTCTGAGCAAAAACTTGCCACACATACACACACACACACAAGAAAACAAAGGCAAACAGCCCTAGGAGTGGAATGAAAATTTGGGCCTTGCTCATAGCAGGAAGAAAGTCGATCACGTTACTCACTGAAATGACACTGATGGCAACTGGCTCAGACCTCAGCAGGGGCACACTGCTTAGAGCAAACAGAATAGTTTGGATTTGGGGCATCAGAAGCTCATATTTTCCTTCGTTTACCAAGATGATCCCACTGACAATGATTATTGTCTAAGGATTGTAATCTAAGAAGCATTATAAAGAAACATAAGAAATGACACATTGGAACTGACAAGCAAGCCTTATTATGGCTCTGACAGTGGCACCAAGGGACGTTTTGTGGCATAGCATGAATGTTACTCTAGCAAGCAAAAGAATATTACTACTTTTTCACCTCAAAGTTCTCCCCCCACTTTTTGAGGCACTTCAAAATAGACCTCAAGAAAAGAACCCCAGAAGCCAGCCAGAAGAATACACTGGCATATAACCCTCCTTCCCCTGGGCCCTAAAATGTGGCAATGATAATAGCTTCACTTCAACACCTTGGGAAACAGGGAATCTTTACCAGGGAAACCAGTATATCAATGTTCCTCTAGGCACGCAATGTTCTCTGTAATGTCATCAGCTAAGCATAGGTGGTAGCTATAGTTTTTTGGATATCCAAGATTTTCCAAACCCATATCTCTAGACACCTCTCTGAGCTTGGCCTGAACATTCACTACACGTGCATCAAGACTTTCTCAATCAAAGTTTCTCATCTGAGCCACAAAACTAAGAAAATAGTTCAAGCAACACAATACCTTTCTGGAAGCAAGAGAGACAAGTTCATTCATTATATACAATGTGTGTTTCAGAGTTTAGTGCTTCTCCTGAGAAAAGCTGGCTGGATTGTGAATGGGTGTGAGAGGGTAGATCCCAGAAGATGTAATCATCTTTGTTGGGAGGCAGAAGCTCTCTTTCCATGATGTTAGGTTGGGATGAGGAAGCCTGGAACCAGTGGTGAGCATGTTCCTTAGCCACGTGGAGGGGGTCTGTGTGCATAGCAGAGAAAGAGACCACTTAACAAGGAGCAGAGCAGAACCAGCGAGAGTGAAAGCTAGAGCCAGAGAGCCAGGACTGTTTGAGTGTCCACATTCACAGAAGCCAAATCCAGATCCACCCATGAGTTACCTGGTTACATGGGCCAATTGATTTTATTTTTCCTAAAACTACTTTCATTGGTTTCTGTCACATACAAAAGAAGAGTCCCGCATAATATCAGAGGAATGTATAATTATAGTAAACCAAGATAAAGGAAATGATTTAACCTTTAAATATTAAAATCATGGGGTAAAAACAATAAAAATGCACCTTTTTCCCTCTTAGCCTAATTTTCTTTTTATTAATAAAAATAAGTATAATATTTTGTGTACCTACTATGTACAGTCACTCTGCTAGGAGCTTTTCAATAGTTAATCTGTGCCAATCCTATGAAGTAGGAATTCTATCCATTTTAGCAAACTAAGGTTCAGAGAGATTGTATAATCTGTGTACAATTACAATTCTAGCAGATGATAAACAGAGGTGAGATTTGGCTCTAATTTTATCTGAAATCCAGGCTTTTAACCACTGAATTACATTACCATGCCAGTAGATACTAAAAATAAGTATGTGCATCATGGTAGCTATTGGTCCTCTATCTGCTCAGTATGTTTTTCATCTCCCTTCTAGTAACAGATAAGAAAATAATAATAATATGCAATATAATAAAGATGAAGATTTGATTTATAAAAAAAGTATAGCATCTTTTTTGCTGTCATTGCTGTAAATTAGAACAAGCATTTTAGAAGATTGTATCAGGTGCTATAAAAGGTTTAGCTCAACCTCTATACTGAGTAATCAATCTACTTTTTATTTACTCAAAGGAAATCAAAATATAAAGTAATCCATAGGCATAGGGAAGTTTATTATAGAATTGTTTGATAACAAAAAGTCATAAGAAATCAGGTGTGTAGAATAAAGGATTCATTAAGCAATTTACATAAACTATGGCCATATTTACAATTATGATGTATGTTTATGATATAATGTGACTTGTAGTGGTCTGAAAGTCCCTATGATTTAATAATGAGTGATAAATAGGACATACAATTTTTATATAAAATGTAAAATTTAAAAACATTAATAAAAAGAAAGACTACACAAATGCCAAAATCTGGGAGTGTTATTTTCAGGGTGTTGGAATTGTGGGGACTTGAAGGTAGGGCAGAGTTGGAAAAACTTCTAAGAGCATCATTGTTACTTTAGAAGACTGCAGTTTATACTAATTTTATTTTTGTCTTATTTGCATTAAAAACATTTTTCCGTTTTCTCAAAATGTTTCTAAAAATAATTAATAACCGTATATTCTTGTGAATTATAACGTTGGCTCCAAGGTTCCATTAGTGCCTCCACCAGATGGGGAGCTCCTTTAAGAACCAAACAGGAACTCAGTAATACTTTGTGAATGTTGAAACAGTCAGTCCAAAAACATATCTATTTTAGAATTCAGTGGAAATATAAAACTAAGATATTACAAGAGATATAATAGGGAAGAAAAAATATTATATTCAGCTATTTTCTTTGGAAACTACACCCAATTAAATATCTAATTAGCTGGGGGATGGTTTGAAAGTAGGCTATACATCAAACAGCTCTACTTCCCCACATTAGTCTTTAATATTTCATTTATCAGACATTTATTGATTTGAAGACCATACTATTGTCTTAACTGAGACTCTTGTGAAAATTAAAGGATGTGCCATTAATAATTAATGCTAAGACCACAGGAGTGAACCAGGATATATGGGCACTCTATTTATTGAGCATTTTTTGTGCCGAAACTGAGGTAGGTACTATGAAAGTAATTAAGAAATGGGTCTTTCCAAAAGAGAGGTCCTATTATTATTTATATTAGTATATTTTTCTATTATAAAACTACTTTTGCAATCCATATAATATCCTTCCTCTATTTACTCAATAAATATTTGTTATGTAACTACTCTATGCCTCTGAGCCTTCTAGAAACTAGGATACAGCAATAAATAAAAGAAGAAAACCTCTGTTCATGCCTAAATTCTAGGGGAAACTGATAACAAAGGAACAAACAGAAAGCAAGTAAATTCTCTTGTACATTAGAGGTGATAAGCAGTAAGGAAAAGCAGAAGGCATTGAAGAACACAGAAAATGGATGGCGGGGGTGGGAGGTACCATTTTAGATAGGGTAAGCATGAAAGAGCTCCCTAAGAAGAGCATATTGATAAAGGATCTGAAGAAAGTAAGGAATGAGCCATGAGTATGTGAGGGGAGAAGCATTCCAGGCAAGGGCAAGAGCAAGTGCAGAAACCCTGAGGCAGCAGGGTAGCAGGAACCCAGAAAAAGCCAAGGTGAGTGGAATGACCAATGGGGACAGTGACGTCAGAGGGATACCCCACTATCAAGTCATGGAGACCTTTATGCAGTACTGAAATTTCCTGAATAAATACAAATCTACTTTATCTATGGATAAATGGCTTTTATATATTTCCATTATATCCCAATTCAGCATTCATCTTCCCAGACTAGAGTCCTAATGGTGTTGGATTGTCCTAATAACACCCTTGATTATTTTAATTGCCAACTTCCAAGAAACTTTTTGAAATCCAAACTATTTTAGATTTCCACAACCAAACTGAATGTAATATTGTAGTACTCTTGGTGCACATGCACCGTGATTTTATAAAGTGGACAGTAATCGCAGCAACTGCTTAGAGCTTAGACAAACAAAAGATGTTTTCAGGGAGGAACATTTTTTCATTGGCATTTTCCTCAATTGTCAGTGCACATTGACTTTTAGTTAGTTTTGTTTTCATTTTTAATTCTGCAGACTATGCACTTTCTATCGCCTTCACCCAGGGTGGACTGTTCCCGCAGCTCATCCTTGGTATGCCACTGTATACAACTTTTAAACACTTTACTTTAAATACATAGAGCTTCAGCTTTATATATTTAACTGACTACTTATGACATTTCCACTGGGTCCTTCCACATGGACTTCAAATTCTGATCCAAAGCCAAACTCATTTGATCTAATTCCCCCTCCCACCAAGTCTGCCCCAAAGCTCCTCTCTTACTCTGAATCTTAAGGAGAAAAAAACGTATTTACAGTAGTCCCCCCGATCCCCAGTTTCACTTTCCACAGTTTCAGTTACCTGCAGTCAAAAGCAGCCTGAAAATATTAAATGGAAAATTCCAGAAATAAAAAATTCATAAATTTTTATTGCCCACCGTTCTGAGTAGTGTGATGAAATCTCATGCCTTCCTGCTCTGTCCTGTTCAGGATGTGAATCATCCCTTTGTCCAGGGTATCCATGCTGTCTGTATACACTAACCACCCGTCTGGGTTATCAGATCGACTGTCATGGTATTGCAGTGCTTGTGTTCAAGTAACCCTTATTTTACTTAATAATGGCCCCAAATTGCAAAAGTAGTGATGCTGGCAATTTGGATATGCCAATGAGAAGCCATAAAGTGCTTCCTTTAAGTGAAAAGAACATAGTAGATATAGGGCGTAGTACTATCCCAAGTTTCGGGCCACTGGGGGTTTTGGAAGGTATCCCCCACAGATAAGGGGAAACTACTGTACTCAGTCATCTGAGCCAGAAACCTAGAAGTCAGCCTCATACTTCACTCAACTAACTTCTGCATTTAATCAGCCCACAAATGTATCAATTCTGCTTCCCAAAATGTTCACATCTACTCTATCTTTGACAGTTACCACACACAACTGGACTACTCAGCCTCCTTCCTGGTCTCAAGTCTAATTCTCTCCACCCCAACCTCAACCCTCACCTTCAATTTCTCTTCTCTTAGAGTTGGATCTTCCTAGTATGCAAATCTGATCTGCCCCAAATGCTTCAGTGGCTTCCAATGACAACAGAGTCCATGACATACCAACAACATTATGAAGGGGCCCTGACTAACTATCCAAACTCATTTCCAGCCATTTCTCACTCCTGCTTTAAGTGCCATACTAAACTTACTTCCTACATGCCCCATTCTCTCTTTTGTCTCCTGAACTTTTGAAAATGTTGTCTTCCTCTACCTCTAGAATGCAAATTTAGAAGAACTCCTTCAAGTCTTAACTCAAATGATGCTGCTGAAAAGCTTTCCCTGCCCCTGCTCCGGACCCCAAGGCTTCTCTTATGCTCCCCAACAGTCTTGTCTGTTCAGTAAACTGTCAGCTCTTTGCAGGCAGGGGATGTGCCTCTTCATCTTGGTTTCCCAGAACCTACTCCACTACCTGACACACTCATATATATTCTGGGATAAGATTTTGAAAGCATTCACTCTAGTTAATTAAAAATTAAAGTGTACTTTCTGCGACTAACACTAAACCATGAGGCTTATTTACCCCAGAAAGGAGGGTGATTTCAAAGAAAGTCATGAAGGGATGAAAGAGAATATAACAGAAACAAGTTCTCACCAAGAGCAAAGACAAGGGAAACAATTACTTTGGTTCTAGGGAGAGAAGAAGGAACATGGGATCGGGACTAATAGCTAGGCTCCCCACTTAGGTCAAACTCAAGGGCTTGTAGAAATATCTAGATATAGTGAGGGGAGGGTAACCATGATAGGACACTATGGAAACCCCAGATTCCGAAGCGACATCCGTGACATTCAGGATGGGGCTTGTCCTCTCTTTAGTGTCCCGTTAGGAGCAGGGAGCAGGGCAGAAGAAGAGCACTGGTGGAAAGAAAGGTCTCAGTAGATGATTCTGAAATGGCATGTTAAATATTTATATTGAAATATATCATCTTTGTAGAGTGACAGTGACAGACTAGGACTCCTTCAGCAGCAGAAATATGAGAATTGGGGGGGACAAAACCTTAGGGGAAAATTTGTTTCTTATAAAATACATGATGTATGAGAACAGGAAGGTGAAAGCATAGAAGACTCTCCTGATATGTGGAAAAATTTCTAGTTGAAAAATTCCAGTTACCATTTTTGGCCATGATACATGTTTGATTTCTAGGGTCCAAGATGACATTTCAGACAGGTTCATGTTGTAATGGCTACCAGAAATCCCATGTATGCTTGAGTCATTTCTACACTGATAATTCATCACTTTCCCAACACATTACCAACGTAACTAAAAACAAACTGGGAAAAGACAGTTACGCTATGTTGTAAAGTATTTATGACTTGTTTTTGGATCTCCCTATCTATGTTAAGTGTCAGCTGATCTAAACAAATAGTCTCAGTCCCCACTGATGAAGGTATATTTGATGCCACTTTAAAACTAAACCAGAACATTGGTTTTAAATTTTCCAAAATAATTTCTATAGAATTAGAATGTTTTCTGCTAATATAGAAAAGAGCTTTTTCTGTGGAATTTTTCCAGTTGTTTGAAAATGTGTTATCAATTAAAAATAGAGGTTTATTTAGGGAGACTTAGAAGAACAAGTAGAAAATGTTTTTTTCCCATCTGAATCTAAAATTATTACTGAAGAAGTTTTGCACTGAACTAAAGTAAGCCTCGAGTAATCTTTTACTTGGATCAAGTAGTCTGAGTTTTGTAATTAAACCTAATCATTGTCCTGTGCCCGGAAGCTATATTTACATCAGCAGTTTTATGAAAACTTTCTGTACTTGCAAACACAACAGGTAACTTAGAGATCAGTAGAATGTTAATGGCCATTTTCTATAGTTTTACATTTAAAAAATCTGCTGTGCTGTCCATAAAGTAAAACAATAAAGTCTATTTGTAACACTCTTATTTCTAGTGCTCTCTCTTTAAGTATGGCCTGAGGTGGACATTTGCAATGCTGATTAAAATATTTTATTATTTATCGCATTTTTTCCCTCAGATATTTGAAATCATGAGAAGAAGGCTTTATTTTATAGAACATTTACTAGGCTAAATAGTATTTGAGCTCTGCACAATTTTCTGTCCTCTTAAAAAACAATGTTATGTAGTATTGATGTGCTGGTTGTTCCTCACTGTCTCAATCTTACTTCTCAATAAAATCAGTCAGGAGTCTATGTTTAGCCAACAAACATGGTTGAAGTGAGTGTTTGTACAAATAACTTTGTTTAGCTGTTTCAAATAGACTTTAAATTTTATTGGTAAAAATACGATGTGCTGCTGGTTTGGGGCTGGAATGCTGTACCCTCAGATTTGGTGCAAAACTAAACACTTCATTACATTTTGGGAATTTAAGCAAATAATACAACACAAGACATTAATATTTTATTTAAATAATTTATTTTATACCTAAAAATGTTTAACTTTTTTCATTTGGCCCATTATTTGTTTATATTGTGTATATCTTTATTTTATTTTATTTTATTTTTAATTTTATTTATTTATTTTTTTCCCCCAAGCCCCAGCAGATATTTGTAGGTCATAGCTGCACATCCTTCTAGTTGCTGTATGTGGGACATGGCCTCAGCATGGCCGGAGAAGCGGTGCGTCAGTGCGCACCTGGGATCGAACCCAGGCCACCAGCAGTGGAGCGTGGGCACTTAACCACTAAGCCACGGGGCCGGCCCTATATCTTTATTTTATAATGTTGAATGATGTGAATGAGCTGGTTACACAAGGATATTTATCCAATTGAGAAGAAAGAGAAGAAGATTCTCAGTTTAATTGAGATATGTTATCCTTGTTTAATACTTCCGACACTGTGAAGTAGTTAATATTCTAATATTTCTGATGCAAAAAAAAGAGAAAAATTCAGAGAAGTTAAATGATTTACCCATGATCACACAAATAGTAAGTGGCAGAGGCAAAATTTGAAGCTGGTTGTATCTAAGTCTGTAGCCCTTGGTTTTTTTTTTTTTTTTTTTGTGAGGAGATCAGCCCTGAGCTAACATCCGCCAATCCTCCTCCTTTTTTGCTGAGGAAGACGGCCCTGTGTAGCCCTTGTTTTTAACCTCCATAGCATGTGCTTCAACATAGAAGTGGCTCTTTAATAAGAGAATATTTTCTTTTATACTTTGGCCTTCCTCTTTCCTAGTCATTCTTTCCAATTTGGTCTTTTCCGTTTCAATTCTGGTTTGTCTCTTTGTATCTTTCTTTGGTTTCCATAAAGATAGACTATACCATTTAGAATTAACATGGAAAAGCCAACAAAAACTATAGTTGTTGGAAGAAACCCTTACAAACAGCCACGTTACACATAATCGATATGTACCCTTGCCATACAATTTTTGACAATCCACTTATTTGAAAGTTTTTAGTGGTGGTAGGAAAAGAAAAAAGTTGGAGCATCAAGAAATACCAATCACACACACTCATTAAGGGCTTACCTAATGCCTGGCACTGACTTGAGCCGTTTATATACAATACCTCATTTAATCCCCACCGCAACCTTACGACATAAACATTATTACTGGCAATTTACTGAGGAGAAATTTGAGGCATGGAGACATAACACAGTTTACCCAAAGTCATACAATTTTACAGGTTAAGCAGAAATTTGGACTCACATTTGATTGATTGCAGAGATTGTGCTCGATTAACCATTTGGTTAAGCTGCTTATGGGCCACTTCTGTATGCTCCTTCTTGAAAAAATATTTTGAGCAGAGAGATTGATGGTTATGCGACTCAAGATCACTTTCTCAGTATAGGTATAGCAAATTTTCACTAATCATTTCCTTACATTGTTTCTTTAAAAAACCATTTTTTTTTAAAGAAAGAAAAGAGAATCCCTCCTCACTCCCTTGGTTGATGGTCAGACCCAAAGTCTTGAACCAAATGAGGAGGTAAATTGTGAAATCAAACCAGAATTTTCCCTGTCACTACAGTGGAAGGAATTGTCTTACCAAACATTTTCACACTTTTTCATTATTTCTGTCGGTTTAGTCACTGCACCACTGCTTGAAGCAGCAGCTGAAGTCAAGGCAAATGCCAAAGGCAAGGGTCACTTTTCGGACACAAAGAGATTCAAGTGGTAACTCTCCTTCTCTTGCAGATCCTGGCTGAGGCCCATGCCAGGAAAGCATCCTAGATCCTCAGGACAGAGACTGAGCCTGAATGGGAGGTTGAAAGCTTTCATGTATCCTGTCATTCTGGACTGCATGTTTCCACTCTGAGTATGGACGAGAGGGAAAGAATAATACATACAGCCAACTGTCAGAAACTTTTTTGTTGCCTCCGTGCATATCTATTTTCAGCTGGATGACTTTTATTTTTCCTTTTTTTTTTTTGTGAGGAAGATTAGCCCTGAACTAACATCCCATGCCAATCCTCCTCTTTTTGCTGAGGAAGACTGGCCCTGGGCTAACATCCATGCCCGTCTTCCTCTACTTTATATGGGACTCTGCCACAGCATGGCGTGACAAGTGGTGCATCAGTGTGCACCTTGGGATCCGAACCTGTGAACCCCGTGCCTCCGAAGCGGAGCGTGCGCACTTAATCACTACGTCACTGGGCCGGCCCTATTTTTCCATTTTTAATTGCTTCGTTTGTATTGCCCCTTTTCTCATGGCAGTGTGTAAATGCCACTTTGGGGAATCTTTTGTGTTCAGAGCAGTGACAGTACCCCAGAGATGTCAAGCTAAGCATGAAAGCCTGGATCTAATATCTTCTCCATGCTTTCTGCCTATCAAATAGGCCTGGTTGCACGTCTTGCTGCTATGATACTAGACCCTATATGGATGCTGACTGAGGAAAAACTAGGAGTGGCAGAAAAGCAGACAAGAATGATTCCTTGTCGAAACTCTGATTTGATGACTCATCAAATTGCACAAACATTTTGCAACTATACGGTCTACAAGGGTAGAGAGTGCAGTCGAGAGAACGAGAGATCAAGACAACTGGCTCCTGAGCCTGCTTGGCCAGCTGTGTAATGCTCTCCAGCAGGAAAAAGGAGGTAATCACAACCTCTCACTTTTTATTCACAGAGAGATAAGAATAGATTTGATCATGTCTGTGGAGTGCTTTGAGACTTTTGGAATAAAGGCTTCCACAAATATATATTTTTACGTATAGTTGTGTGTGTGTGCGTGTGTGTGTACACGCATGCGCGCGCACACACACGCTCTTTCTCTTGAGTAATAGGACATAAAGGGAGAATTTCCTACATGACATGCCAAGTACATTTCATAGTCTCTGTACATTGTGTGCTCATATATCTAAACATTTTTACAGGTAAGTTGCTTTCTGTCTTATAAAAAATGTCTCTTGGCTGTATTGGGGTCTTAAATAACCATGGTACAAACTGGCAGCTTAGTGCTTTTCGTTCAGTTTCCAGCAGATGAGCAAATCCCAGGGCCGAGCTATTGATCCAGCTGAACTCACCAGCTGTATGTCCTTATTCTTCTGGTTCAGTAGCCTTGGATGTAGTATACAAAATAATTTGCTGCATTCTTCAAAGCGATTTTCCCTTGGGGTAGGAAAAACGCAGTTGGAAAGATGCAAAGATATTTCATGGCATTCAACAATAAAAGGAACGTTTTAAATAAGTTTACTGATATAAAGAAGCCTACTTGTTTTGTTTATGTTTGATTTTGTTTTGTTTTATTTTGTGAACATTTCCATGAAAAAAGACAAAAGTGTACAACTTTAATCAAAATCCTTTAAAAACAAATTTAACCTGCCCACCATAAGCTAAACGCTCGCTCTTTTATCATACAGGGTTTGAGGAAAAGACTTAATTTTCAAATCAGTTTTTATTAATACCCATTATCACACTATTACGTATATCCTGACTTTTTATTCCTTTTTCTAATATATGTATCATACCGTTCTCAAGACGTGAAACAATACTTTTCTGTTTCACATGAAAGACGAGGAAGAAGAGAGAAGATAAAGAAACAGTTGGTGGACAGCACAGAAAGAAGGAAACTGTCAAGGTCGTTATTTATTAGTCTGCTCTCTCTGAGCTCACGTGCTCAGGAAGACGGCCTGTATGTTCGGTCCAATAAAGCTAGTTTGCCCTTCAGGTCAAATCAGAGCCTGACCAAGACTTACAGGCTAAATGACCAGTGCCGGTCTCTCTAAGGCTCAGCTTCTTCACCTGTAAAATGACCCTACATCATAAAGTCAGTGTGAGATTCAGGTTAAAAAAGAAATGTGTTGAAGGCATTTAGCACAACCTGGAGCACAGTAAGCACTCAAAAATAAGTATTTAATGTTATGAACAATAACATATCAGTAGCAGTAATGCTAGAGTCATGGGGATGCAAAACTATAAATCAAACTCAAACAAGTCAGACTCTTAAGAAAAATGTTTACTGCCTAGCACATGTTGGCCACTGTCTTAGACATTGACTAGGCACTGGGGGATACCAATTAAGAAGAATAAGGCATGATGTCTGCCCTAAAGAACTAACTATCTAGTTAAAATGATACATGGGAAATATATTTAACACAGCACAATTAAGTATCAAATAAATAACAAAGACAATCAAATGGGAGGCTTAGAGGAGATGGAGTTCAGAGCATGCAATAGTAATAGCATTCATTATCTGATAAAAATGCAGAACAAAAATATATATACGTATATACACACATATGAATATATTTAGAGAGAGAGGATTTCTTCAACATCTTTGTCTGCAACTTCTCACACCCATACAGTAAAGGTAAATAGCAAACTGTCAGAAAACACAACCTTTTCACCATTATCTAAATATTAAGTAATTCTAGGAAATCAGTCTCTATTTGATGAACTGAAAAAAGCCAATCATAAAAAGAGTTAGTACAAGGAAGGATTTCAGTAGCCTCAGAAGCCCAATGTCAAGTATTACGTTTCAGTTTCCGTCTAGGAAATTAATGGGCCAACATAGCTTATATCAATAAGAAACAGGGGAAGTGGAGCTCTTTTTAAACAAAAGCAACAATCGGGCTATAATTGTATAATCAATAGCCTCTTTTAGCAGGTATATAGATAGTTCCCAGAGCACTGAACTGAAGAAGATTTTATACATATGAATAATGAAGAATCATTGGCTAATAATCATCTTGGTGATCATATCAAGTAAGTTAATGAATTATTAAGATAATACTAATTATTATTAGTTTTTTATTATACATAACTCAGTTAAGCTTCAGGGAACCAAGATAAATTTATACTCAGAGTGTTCATACTTATTGCCCATTCTCCTATTTTGCTGGTATTATCTCGTACTGGTAAGATTTGAAAGAAAAAACTTTAAAAAGTGATCTATATTGAATTTAATTTTATTACCTTATATTTACTTACACATTTATTAATTCAACAAATGTTTTAGGAGCTGGGGACACCACCGTGCATATAACACATATATAGAGATAAATCAATACATGTAATAAATTATAAATTGCAATTATATAAGAATTGGTAAGTAGTGAAAAATGGTTTTAAGAAAAATGAAGTAGAATACTACATGGATAGAGATTCTTTTTAAAACTCTCTAAGGAGATAAAATTTGAGCAGAGACTTCAGTGAAATGATAGGTGAACCATGCATGCGAAGTCTAGGGTAAGATCATTCTAAGAGGAAGGAATGGGAGTTGAGTTCAAGGGTCGTGATGCTAAAGTGGATTCAGGCTATTTTTTTTTTCCAACTTTTTTTTTTTTTTTGGAGGAAGATCAGCCCTGAGCTAACATCCATGCCAATCCTCTTTTTGCTGAGGAAGACCGGCTCTGAGCTAACATCTATTGCCAATCCTCCTCCTTTTTCTCCCTTTTTCCTCCCCAAAGCCCCAGTAGATGGTTGTATGTCATAATTGCACATCCTTCTAGTTGCTGTATGTGGGACGCTGCCTCAGCATGGCGGGACAAGTGGTGCATTGGTGCGCGCCCAGGATCCAAACCCAGGCCGCCAGTAGCGGAGTGCACGCACTCAACCGCCAAGCCACGGCCGGCCCGGATTCAGGCTATTTTAAGAACAGCAAGAAGGCCAATACCTCTAGAGGCATAGAGATGTCTAGTAACTAGAGGCATAGAGATGTCTAGTAACTTGCCTAAAATTCTCCTCTAGGTTTTGAAACTGAGAATCTTAATTTTTACATCTACACTTGATTAACTTAGTTTTATGTATCCAAAAACTGCCACTGTGTTCTGTTAGAACACAGAAGAAAGGAGGTCAAAATTAATTTAAACTAGTCCCAGGAAAGTAGCCCCAGGAACCTGGCACTGATAAAAAACACACTAGTTAGTTAACAGACACAACAAACTGCAGAAGTAAACCTACAGTGTCTTAAGCTACTTGGAATTATTGGATACAGAATATGTATATTCCACAAAATATGCCAGTGCCAGAATGATTTTCCAGAGGTTCTTTACACTCAAAGAAAGAGGTAATTTCCATACTAGGAAAATTGTTTCAAAGCACATTTTGTAAAATGCTACTTAATTACAAATCCAATTTAAAAAGTCACACAAAAATTAAAATATAACAGGAGTATTAAATAAGTTGTTTCAGTTTGTATAAAAAGTCTATGTCTTGATAGTTGCAGCCTGATTGATGGGCTGAAATGATTCCAAAACTTCATCTTGGTGTAGTTAGCAATATCTGCTATGCCACTTTAAAATCTAAGAGTAACAACAATTTTCAACAACTGTAGTAAAGGGTTAATATCCTTAATACATTGAGACCTCTTTCAAACCAATAATCAAAACTCTAACACCTCCATGGGAAAGAAAAAAAATGGGCAAATGATATACATAAAATCTAAAGAAGCAGGACTAGAAATGACCAATTAGCAGAAGAAATATTTAATTTCTCTAGTAATAAAAGAAATAAAAATTAAATCGACCCTGAAAGGCTGTATTAGTCTAGCAGATAAACACATAAATAAGGGGAAAAAAATCACTCATCATCAGTGCTAATGAGTGATTAGTGAAACAGCTATGATCTGGTGACACATAAAGTATTTCGCTGCAATGTTTCAGATCTCTCATAAATGTATGACTCTTACCAAATCAAGTCCCCCTGCATAATAAAGAGAAATGCTCTATAAATTTATCATTATGCAGAACAAAATTAACTTACATGACTTCTATCAATGTTTTAGTCTATATTGGGTAAAGATTTAATTATTATCTGGGTAATTTTCCAATATTTCAGATAAATGATACTACCTTTCACAAATTCGTTTGAAAAGAGAAATCTCTATTTCTTTATCACAATTGATACAGTAGTGATTGCTCAAAATGAGGCCCAGTCATGACCTGGATCCCATCCAGACCTATTCAGGCCTAGGAATCTGAATTTGTAACAGACTTCCAAGCGTTGCTGATGCACACAAGTTTGAAACTCACTGACCCAGAGGAAGCAAACAGAAAATTAATCCACACTGGCACACATCAGGAGTCATAGATGTGCCTCAGAAACACACACCTGCAAAGCAGCAAGCACATGACATGAGATATTGCCACTTATAAAGGCCCTTGAAAAATCAGCCCGGGAGTCCAGAGAACGGCCTCCAAGAATAGACCTTATGTTTGACCTCGGCAGCTGACCTCCCAGGCAGTCCTATGCACTGTGGCTGAAGTGGAAGCAGTAGGACAACTCCAGGGGTGGAACTAGTCACCAGCCAAACCTGGTGAGGACAGCAAGAGACCAGCCGTGACATTCCCATATGGGCAATTCCGTCACGGCCATCCTTTAGGGCAGCACGCAGCCTTTTGCTTTATTCTCTTGAATGTTGCAATGGATCCAATTTTCTGAACCTCTGCTTATTGCCATATCTTCCTGTCATCCTCGTCAACCAGAAATTGCATGTCGATAAAAGATGAATATGTATTCAAACTCTACAGTACAGTAGAAAGACTGAATTAAGTCTTTTTTTTTTTAAAGCCACACAAGAGAATCCTTTTTCCTGCAACTACAGACTGGTGAACGGAGAACATGATATCCGACACAACTGTGGGACTCTGACAGCAATAAAGTGTAACCAAGTATCCGTCAGTCTGGCTGTGGCCTATTTGTTCACACTTCATGCCAGTGTCATGAAAGGAAAAAATAGAACTGTATTTTTCCATTTGTAGAATTGTAAAAAGGAAATGACATTTTTATTTGTCATATGAATAGTTTTCAATTGTTTTTTAGCTTCTTTTTAAATTAGCTTTTAAAAATATTTCTGAGAACATTAATCAATTTTCTTAAGTAACAAATTGTGATTTTATGTACATTTTCAGTTTCTCAATATACAAAGAGGACTTGCAAAATCACTTCAGCATTTCTGTAAATCCCAAATGTAAACAAAGAGTAAACACAAAGACCAGGAGTCTGTTAAAATTCGACAAATGCGTCCTCTACCCGCTATGCTTTGCTTGAATTGGGTGTTTTGTGTCCCCGTTTCCCCCAGCCTTGGCCAAGTGCACTTTGTCTCTCGCTCGTGCCCTGATGATGACGATACAGTGGTGTGCATTCATTGCAGTGGCATGTGCAGGACTATGCGTCCGGGTCCCTTCATTGTTTCCTCGGGGTATCCAGGGAGTGAGTTGTACTTGCCCTTAAAGATGGGCACTACAGAATTTTGACTCTCTCAACAGCTAAAAATCTCTTATCCAAAATATTTTTTAATGTAACCATTTTTCTTATTTATAGCATAGAAATAATGCATGGACATACAAAACATTTTAAACAGTACATTAGAAAAAAAGGATAATATTATCTTTGCTTCCCCCCCAACCCCAAGATGTTCATAGCTGTGGAGAGTTTGGCTAGTATTTACTTTTATTATAATGGTCGTGAAGGGGAAATTGAATTCAGAATCTGTATAAAATGATAAAGTAATTCCAAATAGTAGTTGTATCCATATTCATCACTGATTACTAAATGGGGTTGATTATAAATATGCTGGGAGACTGTCAGAAAGGCACTGTTGATTTACTTTACATAGATAAACAAGTCACACAAAAAATAAAAGCACAATGCTTACTGAATTGTAAGTAATTAAACATTAATGACTGTAAAGCTTAGTCAAACACTGAAAGTCTTCAAGTCTTCCGCAGTACATCACGTTGAGTGTCAACGGATAAAACAGAATGCCAATATTAGTTGTAATTTTCTTGAGAAGAGTTAAGCTTTGTCAATAGCTATAAATGTACATGTGCCAATATCTAAAAATCTATCAATCTCTGCACAATGTTTGTAGGGGCTCGATTAGTTTGAACATACCAAAAATATTCTGGTACTGGTTGGCGTTGAAAATAAACAAACCTGAAAGTAATTTTATATTCACTTATTTGTTTCTTTAATGCCATGTATATGGATTGGCGTATTGATATAGTCAAGTATTTATTATCTACACTAAAAGAAGTTACAGAGAGAATGAAGACATTAAATCTTTGCTTTCTTTTTTTCTTCTTCATAGCCTCTCCACCAAGTGGAATGCTGTAGTGAAAGCAAGTTTGAACTCTTATCTGTCAAATATCAATAATTATTAAGAAGGAACCAGAAAAACAGTCATACATCCTGTTTTTTGTCATCTCAGCTAAGTCTCCATACCCTATCCTCAGCCACTTTGGACAATCATCTTGAAGAACAAAATATAAGAATCCACAATAGATGGTATTGTAATTCTAAATCTCCATTTTGTCCACTGCCCCCACTTCTGTCATAGATGAATTTGTTGCCTTATCTGACAAAAAAGGTTGGTTGATCCTGCTATTAAAAGATTGTTTCATGAGCTTCAAAATACCTCTTTCACACAATGACCCAGGAGAGCAGAATATTCCCCACCAACGTGGGAGATCTCTACTACCAAGACCATTCAGCAAGTCAGAACATCACTGAAAAGGTATTGAGGAACAGTTTAGATGTTGCAGAGCACATTTGGGGTATATTTGAGACTTGAAAATGGATCAGGCATGAGATGATATTCAGGAATAATTTTTAGTTTTATTAGGTGTGATAATATTATTTTGACAACGTAAGAAGACACTTTTGTCGTCTAGAGTAGGGTGTTATATTGTCTGTATAATATTTGGTCTCGTGTCTCCTCCCACCACCACTCCACTCCATTTCATAGAAGAGTCATCAAATCTTTGCTTTCAATTACCACATCTATTTAACTGGAGATATATGTACATTTGTAGATGGTGACTGTATTTAAATACTCATTTATCCAGCTAACATTAATTTCGGCTTGATGTAAGAGAAAGCACTGTCCTTGACATCCAAAGACGTGGGTCCTAATCTTCACTCTGCTGTTGATTAAGTCATAAGACCTTGTAAAAAATCACTTAACCTGTTTGAATCAGTTATTGTGGCTTTAAAGTACCATCTCTTTTGTCAATTACATAGTTATTTTGAAGAATCAAGGTAAGCAGTAAATTAAAAAATTCTTTATGAACTTTAAGTATTACATCCATGTGAGGTATTATTGAGAAGCTCCTATAATCCTGAGATGGTTACAGATAAAAAATGCAAATAAGGGGGCTGGCCCGGTGGCATAGTGGTTAAGTTCGTAACACTGCTTCTGCAGCCCGGGGTTTGCAGGTTCGGATCCCTGGTGGACTTATGCACCACTCATCAAGCCATGCTGTGGCGCTATCCCGTATACAAAATAGAGGAAGATGGGCACAAATGGTAGCTCAGGGTTAATCTTCCTCAGCAAAAAAAGGAAGATTGGCAAGGGATGTTAACTCAGGGCTGATCTTCCTCACCAGGAAAAAAAAAATGCAAATAAGAAGTAAAGTTTATGTGCAGGGTGCACAAAGTATAATAACTTTAACAACTGACGCCATACTTCTTTTGAGGGACAAGGTTGTATTTTTCTGGAAAAATGCACTGAGTGTTCTAGGTTTGAAGGGTAGCAGGAAAAAGGCCTGGGAGGAAGAAGAAGCTGTTCTGTATAGTACATAAGAATCCAAAACTGTGAGTGGAGAAAATTCTTGAGAGAGGGAAGGAGAAGCAGAGATTCAAGGTAAAGTTCAAGATAAAGGAATTATAAAATGACACAAGGCCACCTTTTTGTGATCTTTAATTCTTCTGCAAAATCTTTTCAACTCACCGGAAGCCTCATGTATGTGGATTTTTGTGAAAACCAATGAAAGGACTAAATTTCAGGTCCAGTTTGGGTCAAGGTGAGAGATACTGCATACAGATATTGGAGGAGGCAGCATTTATTATCTTATAGCAGAGGAGATTCAGACATCCGTAAAAGTTGGATTGCATTGACCAATCATAGGCTCTGGAATTTAGGATTCTAGTCAAATTTACCCAGGTAAGCCTCCCGAGGCCAGGAGGCTTCAGCTGGCCCAGCTACATGCACAACTAAATATAACACATGGTCAGTAAAAAATACTGTCAGAGAGACTTATAATATTATACGATATTAAAAGAAAGGATATCACTTCCAGTTGAAGACAACAGGAAGTTTTCATGGAGATTTGAGATTTTTTTGTTTTGTTTTGATTTATCCTATTTTGTTTGTTTTATATTAAAGCATGAGTAGAGTGTAAAGAAGATAAAGACATCCAAGAGAATATATTCTCTTTCAAATGAATATGCAAACTTCACTGTAGGAACTTAAAATTCTTTCAAACTTTCCATTTCTATCTCTTTTTTTTTTTTATTTAAAAGATCTTCCTTTCTTCTTTCATTCGGTAAGTCAAGAGTTTTGCTTTGTTACTAATATGTGCCAAATATAGTGCTGGATACTGAGCCACAAAAATGAGAAAAGAGAATTTACACTTCAGTGGGAGGGCTTACTCTCTTGCTTTCCAGTATGTATTGGTCTCATAAGCATCTCTTCCTCAAAAACATTAGTGTCTAAAACTATCCTGTCTTACATTAAAAGTTTATGATGGATAATGAAGGTGTTTTTATTTAATTCCATTCTCATCATTACTGATAAATCTTTCTTGTGCATTGAAAAATGATCACCTTTCAAAGATAATTTGAATTTTATACTATTTTTTCACTTGTTTTAGTAAAATAAAATTTGAGATTAACCTATGAACATCAGAAGTCTCATCTAAGTCATTAAGAAAAGACTTTGAAATGAGATTGCAGAAGACATAAAAATTTATAGAGAGAATGATTGTAATTAGACTTTTTGGCTGATATGCCTACAGTACAAGAATGCAGTAAACTAGGAACTCAAGAACCTAGTCTTCCTTATAATTGTATTTCTCACGGTAAATAAGTAAATTGGCATTCCAGTTTTTGCAAACGAGTCCCCGTCTTTAAGAAATGTATAGTCAAATTCAGTGTTTCTTAATATCTTTTGGATTATGGAATTCTGAGACAGAAAAAAGCTACGGGTCCCTCTACAGAATAGAGCAGATATGGATCTACACACAAAATTTTTTTACATAGGTCAGGGAATTTTTTTAACTCCTGTTCTAGTTAGTGGAAGAAACAATCAAGTTCACTACGTATTTACAATAAGTCCTATTACTTGCAAGACCATGGTACTTACAGGACTTAAAGTAAATTATGCATATTTTAGGATCCTGGACTGCTTTGTGATGACTGAAGAGATATGATTTGAAAGTGTGTGGGAAAAAAAGCCAATCAATCAAGAAGGAAGAGGATTCTGAGATACTTAAAGGCAAAGACAGTCTTTTTCACGTTATATCCCTGGAGCCAAAAGCAATCTCTGGCATATATATGGTAAGCACAAAATAACCTTTGTTGAAAAAAGCAAAGGTCATGGATAAGTCACCAACTAAATATTCATCCTATGGCTCTTGCCTGGTGCTAAATGGTTCTTGTAATACTTCTAAGGTAAAGACACGCCATTATATTCACCCCCTTACATCCCCTACTGCCTCTAGCAGGGTCTGAGTTGCCTTTGAATTTCCAGTGTTGGTAGAGATCCACCCTGTGGCCATTAGACCATGATCTCTTTTGTTTTAGAGCTTAAGTATTGCTGTAAAATGAAATAATATCTTTGGCACTGCATTTAAAATAACAACCAGCCTAAAGGCAAAATTCTCTTCCTCTTTTCACACTGTGAGTCTCTTATTTCACATTCTGCACTTGCTCGGTGAGCAGCCCCATCCCCAGACACTGAGAGAGAACCGTGAGAATGTAATGAGTGCAGAACCTGGAGAGACAGATAGTGCAGCAGTGATCTGTACACTGTGGATTTCAAAAACACTTGGCCCAAAAGCACAGTCATTAAGTATACACTGTGTTGTTGATAAAAGTGGAGAAAGTGGACTGAATGATGCATTTTGATATTTTAAAGATAATCCTCTCTTCATCCAAATATTTTTATTTAAAGAAAGTCATTCTTACAAAGAGGAGAGATTTGCTCTTTCAGACATACTATTTTGAGTATGTCAAAGGGAATCTCCATCATAGTCTGAAGATTAGAGGAACTATATTTTACTGATGTATTTGAAGTAATTACTAGAAAAATACCCTCACTTCTTTGAAATCTTGTGTTATTTAGAATTAAAAGATTTTGGCTTTAAATATGTTGCTAAAAAAATTCCAAAAGTACAATACATATAGTATTATATCTTGTAGTATTTTACATTCCAAATAAAGTTAATTGGAGAAATATTTACATAGGATCATTCACTTTGTAGCAATGTGGAAAAACTGATGTTTTTGAAAAGTTGTTCAGCTCCCCACCACCACCACAACAGCGAATTCAACTTTCCCAGAAAAGAACATCATGAGTAGTAGGATATATGATAGCAGTTCTTGGGCTGTTGTGAATAAGTACCAGAAGTTCAGTTTTTTAAATCTACCAGTTAGAATACATATATAAAACCTTAAGATCAGGTATTCTCTCATGAATCATAGCACAACAGAAAATAAAGAAAGAAAGAAATCCTGAGTGTGAAGTCATCATCTGTATAACAACATGTTTGAGGATAAGCCGATGTTTTGTCACATTAAACAAGGTCTTAAAAGCTTAGATTAGGAGTTAATAAACTAGAGTCAGGGTTCCAAATCCAGCCCTCGGTCTGTTTTCATACTGCCCTCAAGCTAAGGATAATTTTTAAAATTTTAAAGGGTTGTAAAACAAAACCAAACAAAACAAAAAGAAATATATGAAAGAGACCACAGGTAACTCTCAAAGCCTAAAATATTTATTATCTGGCCGTTTACAGAAATACTTCGCCAATCCCAGGTTTAGATTCTAATGCGCTAGTGGCTAGCCTTAATGTGCAATTTTGGATTCAGTTGGAAATGCTGCATTATTACACCAAAGATAACTATCTTCTTCTGTAACAGTCAATTTGTACCATTTTAGAGCCTGAAAAGATAGAAAATTTCCCTAGCAACAAATCAAACGCTCAAATTTCTAGTTAATTTAAATCACACTAACTAGATTTGGCTTCCTTATCAAAAGTAATGCTTTAGGAATGAAGTTGTCTGATGATAATTTTAGAATTGAGCGATTTTTTGACATATTTTGAAGAAACATGGATCTGAGGTGCAAAACTTAAACTTTTTGAAAGCATTGAAAAATTCTTATACCCAACTGTAATATTCTTTCCTATGAATTCTTCTTCAGAAAAAGCCATATGTCTCCATACATTTTTGAACATATAGCTTCACATAAAGATACTTAACTATTTTAATCTAAGAAATTTTCAAATGTATTTATTCAATAACATTAAATCCTTTTAATATGCTTAACTATCTTGTGAACTAACTATATAGTTCAGAATTCAAGCTCAATTAATACAACTTTATCATTAACATTATTACTGTAATTAACATTCTTTTTTAAATTAGATGCATGGAAATCTATTATAGTATGGTACTAAAAAATAAGATTAGTCTGACCATGAGTAGTTAAAGATTCCCATATTATAAGCTAATAATATATTCCAGAATGGTCTTTTACATTAAATAGGAATTAATAAAATAATTTTAGCAAAGTTATTTTTATCTTTTAAACAGCAAATCATGCTTATAATGCAATGTCAAAGATGTCTTATTTTTTTGTAATGTGGAACTATTAATTGTGGTTATATCTCTATCTGTTAAAAGTGGTATAGAGAGATATAAGTACTATGAAAGAGAATTTAATTAGAATGTGTTCTCACAAAGGTAAGAGAAAAGAAGCAATTTTTTTCTTAAAGTACATTTGAAAAGTATTAAAACAGATAAGAGAAACAAAATTGCATTTTGATAAGTCCATTTCATGTGAATATAAAATTCTCACCTATTTAAGCCTTTACTGATAAGTGGACTAATTGCTACTTGCCAAAATTTTAATTTGAGGTGTTCTCTCTGATATCTGAGATGCCCTAAGACACGGTAACAATAACTACACCAAATACCTAGACATTTCTAAGTTTTTGAGTGATGAATTACTGTTATTTTACTTAGCAAAAAATGCGTTTGTTGGTAGTCTACTTTAAATCTTTGACAAACTCTCTACATCAAACAAGGTCAAGCCAGAAACAATCCCCAAGATCAACTTAAGATCAAGTAAAGATCAACGACTTGTAATATGGATTTGAAAGGATGAGGGTCAATGTAAAAGCTGCAAGATTTTTTTCTTTATTTTAAAACGAATGCACATCTTCTGTGGGTAAAACAGCCCAGAGCAGTCTCTTTTAAAGCATCTACTCCAAAAGATAAAATACCTCGAAACAACAAGCCTTTGACATCTGTGACATAGGAGACATGCAAAAGTCATTAAGCGTATCCCGAGGGGGTTCCAACAGTTGCTTCACTTTAGGGTGGGTGTGAGAAGGCTTAAAATTAAATTACTTTAAAATAAAGTTAGGACACTAAGCAATTTCCTGCTTTCAACTCAGTAGGGTTTCCCGTGAGAAAAGAAAGTAGGCAAAAAGCTCAGACAGACAGACAAACATATTTACCTCTAGGTGGAAGGTACAAATTAAATTAGCCTGCTACAAAAGGGAGATGTTTTCTCCTTCTGTTCAGCTGTCATGGTAGTAAGGAAACATAGTCTGGGGCCAAGAAAAATGGCACAATTGCATTCATCTGAGCTACCATTCATCCTGATCCAAGGTCTAAACAGAACGCATAAAAGAACAGCACTGTTGAAGGACTTCCTCTCCCTAGTTACCAAGTGGAGACTTGCAAAGGAACATGGGAGCAGGGGGTGGGGGTCTTTCCAGAATGTTTCAATGTTGATGGAAGTGTCAGAGGATGTTATGGAGTTAATGACTGAATCTGAAATCACATCAGTATAATTTGATTCCATATTTCATAGAAAGAGCTGTATTTTATGGTACACAATATGGCGTGTTTAAAGGTACATCGTGAACTTTCTTTCCCTCTGTATCTGGAAACCAATATAGGCACTTCCAAAGAGTCAAGTATCTATTATAGTGCCTCATTAATATGCATGTTTTTGGCACTCAGTTTGGTTCAGCTGGTATGCTTTCCAGTATCTCATTCTTTATTTATATGAGACTAGGAGGTGTGACCTATGGAGCCAGTTGGCTGTCATGAATTGGAATATTCATTAAGCCTCATGAATTATGCATTAGACTGCTTATAATACTGAGATCCACATTTGCTCTAGCCAGAACTCTCAACTGCTTCCCATTCGATGGAAAGATCCACATTTTGGTCAAACTATATATGTGTTCCATACACTGCAGAAGGAGTACTTGTGTATTTGCTACCCAGAAATGCTTGGAGATTTTGCAACTTGTGTCTATGTGGGTTTCATATTTTTTGCATGTTTGAAGGGCACAGCAGACATGGTTCTCCTCTGGCAAACTAGGTTTGAGTAGCATTCTTCTCTAGCCTGATTACTCTTTCCATCCATTACTGCCCTTGCCTAGAAAAGTCACCAATGACTGGTGAGCAGCCTGGATTACAAAAGACATGTGGCCATCTCCTGGTGGTCCAAACATAAAAGCAAAGCCAAACACAAAGGACATGTAGAGCGCTGTTAAGAATTTAGCTTGTCTTATTTAAAATAAGGAAATCCTTTTACTGATAACCTTATCATTTTTGTTGCTTTTTTTTATTGATAGGTATATCCAGGCCACACAAAATCTAATTTGTAGATTTTGCTGATGTTATCAGATTTTATCAAAATTCAAAAGCAATATGTGTTAGGCATTAAATATTTTAATTTTTAAAATGCATACATCAATATGCCTTGTTTAAATCCACACCTTTTGAAATAGACAAAAAACAGCTGAAAAGATCAACTGGTAAAGAGTAATACAATCTCTTGAAGATATATCAGCAAGCTCAAGTGCTAAAGGCATTTCGCTTTTTAGATTCCTAGTACAAGCTACTCAAGTTAAAATTTCCCCCCCAAAAATCTATTCTTAAGGAAAAATAAGGTTTTATGTAGCATCAATCTCAAATCTTTGATCAACATCCACTTGAAAAAGTTTCTACTCTTTCTTTCTTAGTGTAGACTTGCTTTGGAAGGAGCTCCTATTCAGCGAAGTAATTATTATCAGTTAAAGTCTGAAACATAATTTGAATTTAGTCCATTTTGTTTGCTATATTCTGGAAGGCTAGACTAAAGAATCTATAGCCAGCTCTACAAAAGGTCATGGGTAAGTCCTGGGTAAAATAGCATTGTTTACAGATTTTTTAGTGAAGAGATTAGCTGTCATTTATTTTCACATACCTAACTGAGGAGCTTTAGTGGTTCCCAGCAAGAATGTGTTCTCTTCTCTTTCTTAGCCTGTCACATCCTTGTCAGTTTCAATAAAATTACTTACCTGAATTATGCAAATCAGGTTTTGTTATGTCCAGCTCCCATCATTGTTCATCTCCACTACAGCTGAAAATTCTAGCAGACCCCTTGCTTACACTGTCTGATTCCAGAACTCCTTAGGTCAAGACCTTTCAACCTCAGAGCTTGACTTATGCCACAACCATTTGACAAATCGCCCAGACCCTCACAAAAGCCGGTTCAGCTCCAGAGTGGCTGCTCTCTCTATACACCACTGTTTCTCTGTTTTGACATTTCCTTCTCACTTTTCCTCTCAGTAATTAGACAAAGGGAGAAAAAGACATTTGTGTTTAAAGAATGCTTTCATTTAGGACTGTGATAAATGGCTCCCCTTTCCAAGAAGCTGCAATCCCACTGCAGGACAGAAGGTTCCTTCACAAGGGGGCCTGGACAGTGGAGGCCTCCCACCAAAGCCTTCCCGGACGTCAGCTCTGCCTCTAAAAAGCCTGCAGAGAGTGTCCACTGACCTTATCTGTATTTTCAGTAAAACTGAAAAAGAGAAAATATATCACGAACTCCCCGTATTAAAATTATCATGGTTGTAAATACAAGGACACTGAGTTTATAATTTAAGCGTTTCTAGGAATGCTTGGTATTAGAAAACAAATTTGGAACAAAAAGGCATTGTCATTTTTTTAAGTCATCTTAGTACCATTAAAAAGTCTCTGTTCAAGTGCTAAATTCCAGGTTATAATACACCCCGTTCCCCAGTATGTTTCATATATCATCTTGAAAAAGAATGAATTAACTGAACTATCAGAGATCTGACATTTTAGTGGCCTATGACAAATTTGAAATATCTGTGGGGAAGTTTGATCTCAAGTTCTTTGAAAAACAGAATACAACTCTATCATGTTGCAAAAGGGAAAATGGGCATTGTATTAAGAAAAATTTTTTAATAGAGAGTAATTTATGTAAACCATGTTTTCATAAGCTTCTTTCAGAGTAAGGAGTTAATGTTTATTGTTCCATTGTGGGAGAAAGATTGCCAAACATGCAAAGTAATTGAAACTGCCTGTGACTCAACTGTTGAGAGTTTTGGTGAAGAATTAGCATGTTCCTGTTCATGCTATGGTTAATCTGTAGCCTTTGCGCATGGTGGTGCATTAATTAGAAAATCACCGAATGATATTCCCAAACGAGGCAAATCACATCTATTATCTGATATCGCACTTGAATTAATAAACCAACAAATCTACCTTTGAAATTTAAGGTATGGTATATAACTTTAGCCACAAATTAAGGGGGGAAAAAAACAGAAAAATGTGAGATTTTACTCATTAGAAGTTGGCATATGACATTTACCCGATTTATGGAGCACTACAGTTAGACTCCCTAAGTTAGTCCTGTGAAATTATGACATTCTAAATATCTGCAAGAGATCACTGTTTTTATTTTATATTAATTTTTGTCATTAATAGATATTACAAATAGCTCCTACTAATGGATTTACAATAACATTTCTTTTAATAAAAGTGAAAATTGGCACAAGATTTTAAAAAGCCAGCGTCAATTTGTGTAAACAAACTATTTGTGGTCCCTTCCTCTGTCTTGTGTTTCGCTGTGGGAGCTGAAACAATGTAAGTGAATAAACATGTCAGAGCTTCTATCTCCAAAATCAAGCAAAGCCAAAGGAGGAATCAATTTCCTTTGGATTTTTATTGAAATCTTTGCGAGAGAGCGGGGACTTCATATGTTTCCCATGTAAGAGGCACTGGACCAAGAAGCCTGGTGTGCTTGAAACAACGTACCCTCAGGCCCAAAGGCTGAGACGCATTCCGCTTCAGAGATCTTTTCCAGCATTTGAGAATGCATTTAGTGAGAAAGGGAAACCATGGGAACTCATTTGGTAAACCTTTAACAGATACAGTATATGCTTAGTCTATGGTTTCCATTCATTCTGTGGATTGAACAGACCAGAGGTGAACCTGCCAATGCATAATTGAAGACGAATATCAGTAAAACCTTACCGATCCAATATTTAAAGAGGAATATAGCTTAATGTGAAAGGGAGTTCATTATCTTTGACAAATATGAAGTAATATTAGACATATAAGTTATCATTACAGTACAAAAAACTAGAACTCTAAGTGTAAGTATATCCCTAACTGAAACTGTATATGTGTTAGTATATGATTCTGAAGGTTTCTGGGACTTCGCTTTTGGCTAGATTTTGCGTGCTCCAATATCAACACTCTCAAGTTTTTAAAAAGTTTGGTCTACTTATTTTCAGTGACCTATCATATGCTTCCATTTGAGTTTTGTCAACAGCATATGTCTTTATTTTTAAAGCAAACATGTCTGCTTTTTCTGATAGATCATACTTAACCAAATGATGATTTTCTCTCTTAATCTCAAAGAATAAGTATCTGGTTTAATTCTTTACTTATTATAATCATCTTCAAGAAAGGGTCTTGATCACTCAGAAAAGTCACAGTCTAAATTTATTTACTCACTCACATGCCATTTTCTTAAAGGCAGTGATAGTAGCATATTTCTTAAGCATAAACACTCAGTAAATGTTTGTTGAAAGATTATTTTTTATTGAGCAACTATTACGTGTTATTCACTTTCACTTCTGCTCCATGGAAGCTCACAGTTTAAAAATAAAAATAAAATGAATATGTAAAATAACCATAAAACAAAGAAGAATCCTCAAATTCTACATGAGCAATGTTATAGGACTTCAAAAGAGCTGAGAGATTACTTACGATGACGGTTATCAGAGTGGTTGGTGGGTAGGAAATGTACCTATCATTGACTATGAAGAAATGTACTTATTAAGTTCTATTCATTACTCAAAAGAAATAATTTTCTGGTCTTTATGGATTAGATGCTCTTCCAGGATTTTAGTTGAATTTTTCATGATTCTGAACAACTATTTTCACAGTTACCTGTGTGACAGAATTTTTGCAGAAGTCAGAAATTTCCTTACCTAATTTTAAAGACTACCTCTCATTAATCAGTCAGGAAGTGATTAAAGAAAGTGTGTTATCTGTAGCTATGTTTCCATCACCTATTTTCTTATCCTTTTAACCAGATCTTCCTATCCAGTAATTAGTTGTATAGAACTCAAAAAGGAGTTCTTGCTGGAGTTATCATAGCTGAGTAGGACAAGACCACTTTTTGAAGATGTATGGTCTGAAACAAGAGACTGTGTTTGATTTCAAAACTTAGCTATGATAATGATTTCTAATTTCCATTCAAGAGCAGAAAATTACACGATTTATCAAAATGATGGCAGCAACTTCTTTTTATTCCTCTTCTCCCTACAGTCGATTTTAGAATACTTAAAGAAGAAATACTTGTTGTACTTTTGAAATATATGGAAAAAAGAATTACTGTCCTCCCCCCGCCCCCCCACCGGCCCCCCATTCTCCAAACATAACCTGCTCCTCCTCCTCCCGCATTTCCCATTTCAGTGCATGGTACTATCATATCCTCCATTATGGAAATCACAGAAACCTGGAAATCTCTTGACCCCTAAATCCTCTCACATATACAATATACATATACAATAAGTGCACTTTAATAGCTTACATACTCGTTCCTATTTCACCTCCTTGTCACTGCTTTAATCCAGATCGTCCCAAATTCTCACCTCCTCAAAAGCCTTAGACCCTTAACCTGCATCTCTGCTTTCTGTCTCAGGCACTCCATCCTGTCTTCCTCTCCACAGACTCTTCAATACAAAATGCAAATCCAAACATACTGCAGCTCGTTATCCTTCAATAGCTCCTACATAGATTTCAGGATAAAATCAAACGCCTTAGCAGAGCCCACCACTCCTCCGTAGACAGTACTCTTCACACCGTAGAGATTTGCATGCTGCTTCATCCATCCTTCATGCTTTCACATGGTGTTCTCAGGCCCGGGGTGTTCCTTTTCTCCTCTTCCTCAATCTCCACTCCACCTAAGTGCTCCTCTTGATTCCATCAACTTCTCCCAGAACCCTTCCCCCACCTGCTGCCTGCTTTATATGCCTTTCTGCACTCTTAGCACCCCGCCCATTTATTTGCCCTAGTACTTGTCTGTTTACACCACTAGACCTTGAGCTCTTCCAGTGTAGAAGATTTATCCCAGCTTTTTTCTTTCAATTGCTTAGAATTTATTTAGCTTTTGATTCATATCTATCAAATGAAGAGACTTCCAAAACAGAGGAATTGAGTCTTATGGAGTGTCTGATGATTGACTATTCTGTTTCCAATAAAAGCAAGAAAAAAAAGTGAGAAAAATTATAACAGTAGAAATAATAATGGTGATATAAGTGAAACTGGCAAACAGTTAGCCATTGAAGATTAAGTAGCTAGGAATCAAAGTTTCTTTTTTTCCTTTTTGCAATTATTGATTGCAGCTTTTAGTTGTTCCCCCATCCATTGTTAACTGTGCTATTTAGGCAATATGCTATCTGACTGCCACCAGATAACATCTCCTTGAAGCCTGGGTCACCATGGTAATGGATATTTGAGCTGTATTTCAGGAATTAGAGCCCCTTGTCCACTTCAGGCCAGTTGAGACCACCAACCCATCAACTGGGCCCACACAGATGTCCGATAAGTAACCTTCTGACGTCAAGAGGCTAAAAACTCCACCCTTGGGTCATGCCAACGCTGCCATTTTGTGAACATGCATCCTATGAAGAGGCATGACATCTGACTATGCTTGCACAGATCATCAATTACCTCACGTCTCCTCACCTCCAATTATCTATCTCCACATTTCAGACCACCTTGCCCCCTACCCCATAAATATACCTGAGTCCCTATTTTCGGGGAAGTGGATTTGAGACTCATTCTCCCATTTCCTCACTTGGCTGCCTTGTGATTAAACCCTCTCTGCAATCTTGTCATCTTGGTGATTGGTTTTCTGGATGGCGGGCAAAACAAACCTGGTTCCATAACATAAATCCAACATGTATCACTGAGGCTGTGCATTACATATAGAAGGAAAATTTTAAATTAATAGATGTAGACTTTTGGCTTCATTCCCAATACGTAAAGAGCGAAGAGGTCATCACACCATCCATACAACATGAAAAAGCTGGCCAATCTGAAAATCAATCACTTTTCTTGGACTTTTCAGAGAACTGAAGTTGCAGGGCAAACTACCACCCTGAAATCTGGAGAACAGGACCAACCTGAGACACAGCAACCAAGATGTGTTTACATAGAGCAGAAGCTGCTGGAGCCACAAACTGGTAGGAAAACTTCAAGGTTAATTTTTACAAATTGAATTTGCGTTGCATAAAATCCAAATTTTATGGGGGACCACAATCTCAGGGAAGGCCTCACACTTTCTTGGGCTTTACTTCCAGGAACGCCACCAGATTCTCACAGTGAAGATCTATGAAAAATACTCTCATGTTTCTGTAAGGGGGAGGGGAAGAGGAATCATTGTGAAATATTCCCAGAACCTTCTTCATAACAAAGGCCTTCTCCAGGGAGAAAGACTTTGCCAAAGCTTTATCTCAACTGGGGGGAGGGCAATCATTCTACTCCAGTTTCTTATAGCCTCTCTATCTTACCTAAGGAGAAAAAATCATGTTCAACTAGAGTCAGGACTTCAAAGAAATAGATTGGGAACTCTGCAGAAGAGAATAGAAAGGCAAGAGAGTTAGATATCTGGAGAAATACTTTTGAAGGTCATAGCCACAAGACATAATTGGAAAACAATAAAATGCTCCCCTTCCCCCACATCTTACGACCACACCAACAGGGCTCCAATATACTGACTGAGGATTACAGCTGAAAGAGCTGCAAGACACAGCCTTCCTCTGTGGAGGAATATTAGACAAAGCCAAAGTCAAGGAAGGAGAAAAAATAAGGGCGATAGAGGAATTTAAATCCTCTGGTATCTGTAGCTACAGCACACATTAAACAGTCAACTTCCTAGCCAAATGTCCACAAATCCTCACAATGAAGGCCTATATACCTCAGTTGTTAATACCCAATGTAATATTCAAAAAAAATTACATGGCATGACAAAAGACAAGAAAAAACACAATCTGAAGAGAGAAAGCAATCATCAGAAGCAGACTCAGAAATGACACAGATGTTGGAATTATCAGAGAATTTAAAATAATTATGATTAATATGTTAAGAGCTTTAATGGGAAAAATAAACAGCATTCAAGAACAGATGGTTTATGTAAGTAGAGAGATGGAAACTCTAAGAAAGGATTCAAAAGACATGCTAGAATTGAAAACATAGTAACAGAAATGAAGCATGCCTTCAATGGACTCATTAGTAGACTGGACATCCCAGTAAATAATCAGTGGAAAGATCTTGAGGATAGATCAATAGAAACTTCCCAAACTGAAATGCAAAGAGAAAAATAAAAGAAAACAAACAAACAAACAAAACATCCAAGAACTGTGGGACAATTTTCAAAGGTATAACAAATACCTAATTGGAATATCTCTGAATGAGAAGAAAGATAGAACAAAGCAGGAGAAATATGTCAAGTAAAATTGTCAAGATTAATGACAGACCTTAAACCACAGATGAAAACAAAACAAAAAACCTACCTAGGCATGTCGTATTTGAGCTGCAATAAATGGAAGACAAAGAGAAAATCTTGAAAGAAGCCAGAGGAAAAGACACCTTATCTAAAGAGGAATAAAGATAAGATTTATAGTAGACTTCCCATCAGAATTAATGGAAGCAAGAAGAAAGTGAAGTAAAATATTTAAAGATCAATGGAAAAGAATAGAACTCTCAGAAATAGACCTACACAAATATGGTCAACTGATCTTGGGTACAATTGAAGGGTACAATTCAATGGAGAAAAGATAGTCTTCTCAACAAATGGTGGTGGAACAAGGGGCATCCATACAAACAGTTGAACCTAGTTGCAGATCTTATACCTTTCACAAAAAATTGCTTCCTGGGGGATCATAAACCTAAATGTACAAGTCAAGGTTGTGAAACCTCTGGAAGAAAACATGGGAGAAAATCTAGGTGACCTTGGATTTGGTCATGAGTTTTGGGATACAACACCAAAAGTATAATCTATAATAGGAAATATTGATGAGTCATATTTTTATTAAAATTGAAAACTGTCTGTGAAGGATAGTATTGGAATATGAGGGAACAGGCCATATCTTGGAGGAATATTTACAAAACACATATCTGATGGGGGAATTGTACCATAATAGAACACTTAGGGCTTAACAATGGGAGAAAAACCAAACTGAAGAATAGGCAAGAGATCTAAACAGGCACCTCACTGGAGAGCACATGTAGACAGCAGACACGGATATGAAAGGATAATCTTCATAAGTTGTCATTAGGAGAATGCAAATTACATTCCTGGATGGGTTCCTGGAAGAGAAGAAAAGAATGAGAGGTAAAACTAAGGGAATCTGAATAAAGTATGTACTTTAGTTAATAATGTATCAATATAGGTTCATTACTTGTGACAAATATTCCATACTAAAGTAAGATGTTAATAATAGGGGATATTGGGTCAGAAGTATATGGAAAAACACTCTCTGTACTAGCTTTGCAATTTTTCCATAACTCTGAAATTATTCTAAAATATAAATTTTATTAAAAATTTGTATAAAAATGGATACATGTCTTTCTGAGGTCACATGTATACATGGATAAGGGGAATTTCAAAGTCATTTTCAACTCTGTATATGCCTTATTTTTAAACTTCATCATTTTTAACATACACTATAATTCATGATTCAGTTAGCAAATGCTTCAAAGCTTTTCAACAATTCCTAGCATACAGCTTGACCTTTAAGATTCTCATACATTTTGCCGTAAGAAAAAAATGTTTCCTTGTAATGAGCTTGATCTTCTGTTGTACCGTCTATGACTGTGACTAACAAGGGCTGACAAGGAAGCATTTTCTTCTCTGCCTCCCTCCTCCTCAGCACCAGTCTGCTCTGCCCAGGTTCCCTCCTCTCCCTCACTGTTCACCCTGTTGAGGCTCCAAGATGAAGTGGTACAAGAAAGCCCCCCAGTGAGCATGGTTGAGGCAGCCTGGGGTAAGAGAGCAAATAACCTTTGTCCTAGAATGCTTGTGTCCATCCTGGGTTCCTGAGAAATCAAGTCTAGAGTTGCCAACGTGGACAACATTGACTGTGGGTTTCAGCAAGGGAACTCTAGAAAAAATTGAAGTAGAATAAGTTATCACTTAACGTATCTATTCCTCAGTTTTCCCATTTGCTTATTGATAAGACTTGAAATGGTCCCTCACTTTATCTCCTAATGAGATCAAGCCCTAAGATAAGGCCCAAGTAAGGTGTTCATCACAGACTCCACTTGGCACGGTCAGTGTGATCCAGGTGCTAAATTACTCCCTCGAGATGTAGGTACTGAACTACTTCCAGAGTCACAGGCTCCTGGAGTGAAATGTTCTTAGCCATAGTCATGCTCTCTGCTCTCCCTCTCAACGGGGACAAAGAGAGGTCAGAATAGGCCCCTGGAGGGCAAAAGTGGGAAAGAGACGTGTGCAGTCTTTCCTTGGCGGACAAATATTCATCTTTACGAGTTGGAAGCCTCCGGCTCCCTCCCTTGAATCAGGGCCTGCTGCAGCTCAGGCTACTGCAGGATGTATTTGTCTTTCCCTGCACATTATTATTTTATTGTTATTACTCTCATTCCTTCCTAACTGTGAGCCAATGAGCAGAATTATTTTTATTTACTCTGATTTTTTGGATGCTTGAATATATTACTTCAATATAGTTTATAATCCCTATAATAGCACATAATGGCTATACTTTAGACATTTAAAAGCAATTGGGCACATTCAATATGCTCACGACATACAACTTTATAATGTCCTATCTATTTCTGTATTAAATGTCTCATGTTAATAAATTCTAACCTATTTTGTATGTTTCATATTTGAGTGTATAAACTCATAAAAATAATAATAACTGGCATGAATTTTTCTGGTAAGCTATAGTGTGAAAATGTAATGGAGAACAGTTGATACTGAGGTAAAGCTCTATAATTGAGAAAATCAAACAGAACATAAAGATATCCTAAAATTCAAATTCAATAAGATCCCAAACAGATCCAAAAATAAATTCTTGGAGATGCATTTGAAAAAAACTTCTCCTAGTGTCAAGAAAGCAATATACTCTACCTGATGGCCAAGGGTGGTCTGTGTGCAGATGAATCACCCTCTGTCTAACCCAGACTCCTGACAAAGAGCAATTTTCATTGTAAACTAATTTTTATAATGTCATAGTTTCAATGTCATCTGTGTCACTAACACAACCTTCTTACAAAATGCGGGCTATGCCTTACAGAAGCTCTGCAGGCTATGCCTTACAGAAGCTCTGCAGCCTCTCTGACAAGTCTAAAGAGAAGGATTAATAACCAAACATGATGGAGTATGATGACATGACATCATCCTCAGAGGTGACCCAAGACCCAGGGCGGGACCAGAGCTCACATCCCAGGAGCACATTATTGTTGACTGTTGCAGCTGTTCCTGTTGTCTCGTCAGACATGTGCAGGGTGATTGAGAGAACACGTGCTGGTGGCCAGAGGGAGGGGCCAATCATCCTTGGAAGTCATTTTGAGTAGGTTAGATTTCTTTATTTTCTAGCGGAAATGCATGTTTCATTGTACACACTTAACAAAAGTAGACAGTGAGACTAAGGGAGGAGGCAGTTACATAAACTGGCCAGCAGTGTTTCAGGAATTTAATAAGCATAATTTCAGTAGCTTTAGATTTAATCCCTTGTGCCTGCACAAGCTAATCCTTTATTTTTGTGCTGAAAGACATTTAGCACTAAGCTTTTCTCTCTGGTCTCTCACTATTTATGTTCATCCCATAGCAACATTTCTTTCTCTCAAGCTAGGCTGACTCACAAGGGAAAAAACTATTTTTTCTCAAGTCTTTTTGTAGGTGATGGCCAACTTTGATCTAATACGGTACCTATATTTCTGACCTAGACTTTTTATTTTTCTCTCCTGAGATAACTTCATTTTCTTTTTTGTTTTCACTTCCATGTAAGTTATACAGCACCATGTTCAAGGAAAATACTATTAGATATTATATCACTTACCTGCTATAAAACAGTGGTTAAAACCATGGTTAACACCATGGTTAACTTTCAACTGGTGTTCAAAAATAGTAACTGAAATTAGATTTTTAATGATTTGCTGTGATTTAACTCGATTTTTTTAGACTACTGTAGCTAAAATCTCCTTGGATAAGATTCGAACCCAAGTTACACCAATATTGAACTTTAATAACAGTTCTACAGTGTATTATCAAATGGCCTTAATGGAATCTTAAAGATCCATTTTACTATTTCTTTTTCTACTGAAAAAAGAGACTAACTTACATTGCTAGGCGAGTATTTGGGGTCAAAGAATAAATGTAAAATAAGGAAAACCTGTTACCATAAGAAAATCATTGCTAGATTGCATATTCCTTTCTTTTTTAGCTTTCAACTTGTTGCTTTGGATATTACAAATCATTTAATCAAGAAAATCATATTTTACCCTTTGAAATCATGTTGCAAAAAAAGATATAATTGACAACATATCTTTCCCTTAATAAAATTGAAATGATAAAAATAAAGTTCTTTTATAAATACATAGAACAAATTCTTACTTTTTTGAATAATGGCCATTTTCTCATGATTTTAATATAGGCAGCAATCCTTTCCTATTTAAAAAAGTTTGACAAAGTAGACACACATTTTTTAAAATTTAAATTGTATGTAATATTTTTAAAGCACATTATCATTTAGGGTTGCTCATGTTAATGATCTTCTATAAAGCATAAATGAGGATGTTTAAAAACCACTAAAATATCAATAAGCAATAACAATGACAGCATGTATATGCCTAAAATGAGAAAATAAATGTAGTAAATGTTTTCAAAATATTGATTTGAAAATTGAATTTGTGGAGCCCAATACTATCACAGAGTAACATCTGACTTGATTAAAAATCCACATTTAGTTCTAACTCCATCCGGCTCTCTATTTGATCCGGGCAAGTCACTTAATTTCTCTAGACCTCAGTTTCTCATTCTTGCAAAATTGATAAAAACCTCTGTATTTCTGTATGTCCATCAACATTTTTGGAAATTATGCATTCATTTCCATTATTTTAATGGCTATCTTTGAATCAGCTGATATTTAACTGTTGAGACACCAGAATGGCAGTCCTGGTTGCTTACCAAGTCTATGCTTTCTCATTGGTCAGTGTCCCTTTATGATTAGCTGTTGTCCAGATCATGTTAGTTGTTAAATATTTTGAATTACTGCCTTAAATATTTATCATGCATGTTTTACCCAAATCCATCTTTAACAATATATTAAGCCTCTTTGCAAACATTACCAAGAACTTGGAAAGCTTTCAGTTCAATCTTCTTCCATCTTCTACATTATTATTTATCACTTATGTCTCTCATATATTTTAACCTCCCATCCTCCAAAAATAGGTTTATCTTCTGACATGATTGCCAATATAAATTTATTAATTATTTTGCTCATCTTTTTTTTATTATTTCAATTCCCTCTTTCTGTATTTGATTTTCTTCTTACTAAAACGTATTATTTTAAAGTTCTTTCAGAAAGTGTCTGTGGGAATAAATGCACTGCCTTTCTTGTCTGAAAAAGTCTTTATGTTTCTCTTTTTCTTGAGTGGTAATTTGGCTAGGCATAGAAATCCATGCAAAAATTATTTTCCCCAAACTGTTTGAAGACGTTTATCTACTACCTTTTGAGAATAATGGTCACCCATTTACAAGTAATCTGTCTTTTCTGTCTGTTTGCATTTAAGATTTTCTCTTTATCTTTGATGTTACACAGTTTTACTAGTATATACTACCTGTCTTTATGTGGACTTGTTTCTATTTATCATGTTTTAAATTCATCACTATGTCTTTACAAATTTTGGATTTGAGTGTTCTTTCATTCATGGAAATTTTTGGACCTTATTACTTTGAACATTTCCTCTCTCCATTTTTTTCCTTTGCTCTGTATGAAACTCTACTGAGTGTGTAGTGGACATTTTCAATCCATCCTCCATGTTTCTCTAATGATGTCTAACATCATTTATCTATTTACCTCTCTATACTTCATTTTGGGAGTTTTCCACAAACTAACCTTCCATGTCACTAACTTTCTCTTCAGCTGTGTCTAGACCCATCCACATAGTATTGATTTTTAATAACCGTGTTGTTCATTTATAGATATTCTATTTGGTTCTTTTTCAAATGTGTGTGTCTTTTTTATACATCTTGGGAAAGGCTGTCTAATATTGGAGTTCTGGAATAGGAAGATCATTGTTGCCCTACACCTAGACTTCATCTTTCAATAACTGTATCAGTATATAAAGCCACCATTTTAATCTCCTACTTTATTCCTTAATTAGGTCCCAGTATGTTTTTTTAAATAAAATGAATTAGTGTTTAGAAAGCATGGAAGAATACAGGAGTCTTAAACTCAAATGACTGCAGGAACAATGCAAATAACGTAAGTAAGTGGAGCCAGCCATTGGAAACCATATCAGATTGGGGAGAAAACGGCCATACAAAGCAAATAGCTCCCACTCAGCTGCAGCCAATTGTTGCCATGTGGAATGTAGACTTCCTGTTGCCAGATTTTCTGATTTTTCAAGAGAATCTGAATAGCCTTATTTTTCTGTGAAATCTCCTCAAATATCAATGTTGGAAACCAATTTATTTTTAGAAAGCTTCTGGTGATCATAAAACCTTATCTACTGGCTATATTTGCAAGCACAAATTTGGGAATCAGACATCTTGATCAAGATTTTACCCTTTGGAAAGCAATTTACTTAAATTCCCTAAGCATTGGTTTCCATATCTATAAAATGGAGACCATGAACTCTTATGATAATTAAATGAGAAAGATCAGGTAATGCTTCTTAAACAGTGCTTAATACATAGTAGTTATTTATTAAAGTTCCAGAGCATAATATCCTTCAGGATTGTGAATATTAAACTTTATCCCCAGTACTCAGAGAGGTACTTATTAAATACCTATTAATACCTCAACAACTGTTAGTTGAATGAATGATTAATGTTAGTTGAATAATTTTAGTTTACAAAGTTGATCACATTCCATATATATTTAATATATAGAAAAATAGAGTTAGTTGACATTTTCCATAAAGTTTGTGAAATTAGTGTGAAACATGAGTAGCCATGAATCAGTTCACTCAACTTGCTAAGCTATTCCCTGAAAAATGTTAGACAAAATTATACATTGCAGAGAATATTTTTAGATCTCAGCAGTTCTACTTACTAGTGTCCTTTACATACAACCATGTGTTACACAGCTAATGTGTACAATGATCTCAGGATCTAGAGGCTGGAAAGGGAGGACAGAGAGAAACAAAGCTGACATTGTAGACCATTTCTCTGGTTCAAAGGAGCTTATGGCTTGGTAACAGAGAAAATAGTGCGCATATAATGTGAAGGGAAAAAGGAAATGTATGTGTAGGGGAAAGAAGAGGGTTGGTTAAAGCACAGATTGTCAGTAGACACCTCCAAGTTACCGAATAATGCATTGGTTTGCTGAAAATTACCGTTTTAAATCCTCCTCCACATGCATGGTTGTTGGCAACATGCATTGACCAAATCTCAAAGCTGAAGACCAGACTGTTAGGATAATCTTTGAAATTCTATTTTAGCTACATGGCTGAAGGTCATGGTTCTAAATTCATTTAGATTTGGAATCCAAGAATATTTGGAGGCTCATTCATTATCTTAGTTTGGCTCTATTTTGAATTGTATTGAGTTAGTTTGTGTTATAGAAAAAGCACATTCTAGGTTTAGTTATGGGCTCAGTAAATTTTTGAAGTTCAATGTCAAGTTCTATCATTTCTTCCTGTGGTTTCGGTCCATATTTGGGTGAATGCAGAAATATAAGAACCCTGGGATTATCCGAGCCTTGCCCTAGATGATCCCGTCTTCTCAGAACTAAGTCACTCTCCTAGATTCTTCTGGTGTGTGGCTTTGCTGAAGTCTCTGAGAGGAATTTGGGCGCTATTAGCATGCCTTCTCTAATGTCAAGAAACCAAACTACTAAATTTTACTTTGTGAAGTGCGTATGATATTTTCTTAGTTTATGAAAATTAGTTTGAATAGTTTCCTTTCTCATTCAAAACTTTGGCCCAAAATTTATATAATTGCCAAGAATTTTATAATGTAGGCTGCTAAATGAAAATAAGAAATAAATACATTTTCTCTACCCCTTAGCTATTCTCCTATGTGTTGAGCTTCCATCTGTTTGCCTTTTGTTTTTGTTTATGTGAAGCTTTACATTTTGCCATCAATATGTTAGATTGTGTTGTGTTAACTTGTAAGCCGACACATAAATATAATGAATTATACACTTTCAACATTTTAGTTGAATGACTAGTAAAATCTGATTTGAAAATTCAGTAAGGATGTAATAGACTTAACGAGACTGCATTAAAAGTATTTGCTGAGAACACACTCCTGTATGAAAAGGACTGGTAAATTCTTAAAGGAGAATGTCTCTATGTCACAAGTGAGAAGTGAGCACACTCATGGGATAAGAAGTCCAGCTTCCAGAGAAGACTTATTCCCGGTGTTGCCTTTCATTCTCCTTTTTGTGGAAAATGTCTCCAACTGGTGATTCCCTAAAGATTTGAACTCATTGAAAGGTTTCCTGTATCTTCACTTTAATGTGGGCCAAAAGAGAAGGGAATGATGCAGAGAGCTAGTAACGTATAAAGAATGAAGCTTATGCATACAATAATAAGTAGACTGACGTGTTTTAGAGATTTATATAAGAAGTAACTAATTCTGTATATAAATGTTATTTACATAGTATAGTAGATATGAAACATAGCTTATTGTGGATGTATAAGTTGTCATACCCATAGAGACATACCATCATCTTCTTCAGTCTCTTTATCATCATAGATCAGTTCTGGAAGTAATAACAATAGCTTTGGGTCTAAGTTAGGCCCATTTTAAGGCCAAGTTAAAAAAAGTTTAACTCTATTGTAGCCAAGGGATGGTATTATAAAGTAGTGTCATTGCCTTCAACCAGAGTGACACCACTTGAATGTACTGGGCAGTGAAGGAAGGCATCCCAGAGCACATGGCACCTAACTGTCACCTAAACCAAGTTTTTCACATTTTCAACTACAAAGTCTCCCTTTTTTTCTTCTTTTTTCTGTTGTTCTCCATATTTGAGAGATTTTTAAATGCTAAATATACTGCACTTATTAAGTAAAAGTCAATTCATGAATTCATGTTCCTTTTGTTAATAATCATATACAGAGAGAGACGCTTTCTGTGATTCTGATCATTGCACTGCACTGAACTATTACAACTCCAGCCAAAGTGTTAATTTAGTCCTCTGAAGCCATTTTAAATCTGATATACATCCAATTTTTATTTGACCTTAAATATATACGTATATGTGTGTGATATGTATGAAAAATAGCTTCATAAACTACTTTTGTAGACCCTGTAAGGGATACTGATTCCAATTTGCTTTAGAACAAATTCAGATTCACAAGATCCCTTAGCCCATGTACAAAGGACATTTCTCTCAAGGGAGGAGAATCTGCAAAAGAGAATAACACTTACGGTAATATTTATGTATATGTGCTGAAATTGTGCATATACAATGTCGAAAACAACCAAAAAACTATGAGTAATTCAAAAACAGTAACAGGTGAGTCAAAAATGGAATGCGATTGTAAAACGTTGTACTACAATCAAGCATAAGTGTCTAGAAAGGATTAAGCCTCACAATAATCAGCTAATGCAATTCTATACTTGTAACCAATGCTCACAAACAAGCTTGGATATTATTTTTCACTGAGGAAATAAACACTTGTCTTTGGACTGACTCCCATGTGGCAGAACCAGGACAAGGCATTTATTGCTATTCTGCAGCTCTTTGAAAAATCAATCCAAAAGAGAAACTCTGTAGAAGACCCACCTTTTTGTTTCTCTGATATGCTGCACTCTGAAAATGAAGTAAAGTGGGAAAAAAAGAAAATGAAAGAGGCACACAGAGAAGAAAAGACACAAATGATGGAGAAAGCACAACCAGTGCTTCCAAACATCAAATCACAGTGTTGTTCTTGTCCTGGAATTCCCCTAGAGTTACTTAAGACAAGAATCTGGTCCACTGAGATCAAAGCCAGAAAGAACAAAGTAAGTCAGAGTGATAAACAGCCTACCAGGAAGAAATCTCAAACAAACACTGACAGTTTGTGGAAAGACTGGGATACAAATCAGCTGTTCAAACTAATCTCTCATTTAGTCCATCAAAATAAAGATGGAGCCTTCTGTGTCCCTAACAAAAGCTGGGCACTCTGAGGCTGAGTACTTTCCTAAAGCAGAACTGTAATTTTTAGCTTATTTATACTTGCAGTCAAACCAGGTCTGTCTTGTTCCCCTAGCAAGGAAATATTTTGAAAAAAGAAGCCACGTCCACTTTCACTGTAGATCTCCTGAAACTATGAATGGGCTAGAATTTTTGAATAGTATCAACTATACTAATTACTCCATGATCCTAAGGCCTTTCTGTAGTATGTGACACTGGTTATGCATAATATGAATTTAAAAAGTCTCCTTGATTTGTCCCATTTCCTAATTACCTGGACAAAGATAAAAGATAATTTAAAATAGGTTCTTAAATATACTTACATCCCTATGTGGAAAGAAAATGCCTTTATTTTTCCATAACTGACCCAATCTCCTTAAAAATTCTTCCTCCTTCTGGGTAATGGAGATAAAGTTAGAAGTGGTTATAATTTAGTCAATTTGGGCAATCTTAGTCCAACATAATAATTAAAACAAACTTTTTAGGTAACTGTGGTTCTGGCTGGATGATACAACAAAATGTTCAGTCTTGTAAAGCTCTGTTCCCTACTCCTGCTCCTCTCTGAGAAGGCATCTTGGTGTATAGGGCGGTGGTGGCGTGTGGCCTTGTATTGGGTAGAGAATGAAGACTTTACACATGTATGGTTCCTTCAGGATCCTTGCAAGTCTCTGGCTGCAGAGTGGATAAACTAGCTACTCCCTAGACTGGTGACATCTGAGAAGTTACTACAGCTATCTGGCTCTCTCAGTGTGATGTGCTGACACTGTGGTGTCAAAATTCTCTACACAAGATGACCTCTTTTCTCTTAACCAAGATCTGATGGCCCACCAGCCATATCAGTAGCCATTTCCCATCATTGGAGCAAATATGGGCCCCTGCCTGCTAAGAACATGCCATGGGAAGGGAGCAACACTGTTCCAAGCTAATAAATCTTGCCCTTTCCTGCCCCCTCAGTGCCATATTGAAGTGGCCTGGTTTGAGGCTTCTCTTGAAAGGTAGCAGCATGCCTGTAAAAGCACACCATTAATATGCCGGTAAAAGTACACCACTAGTTTCTGTGTCCTAAGGCTGCCCGTAAAAATTCTTCTCTTCTTTGGGACCCCACAATGATCAAGGCAAGGATGGAAAGTACTTAAGAATGAGAACACTACTTTATCACCTTTTTTTCCTCTCTGTGTGTCTCTACTTTATCTTGCCCATAAGCTCTGGAGAACATGAGGGGCAGATTTCAGCTTTATCATATATTCTTTTTACTCCAGAGTTATCAACCTCATGGTGGAGAGTCCTAGCTAGAAAGAATATCATTTCTATACTATTGAAAATACTTTATGATCTGAATTTCTGAAGGCTTGATTTGATTTACTAAAGAAATTTACAAAATTATATCTCTCCTCAAAAGACTGGTTTTCTTGATGTATTCTCAGATGAAAATCTAAGTGGATAATAAATTTTGAATAAAGACCTTCTTGTTCTAGAGATTATGTACTATTCCCCTGCAGCATAAAAGCTCGAAGCATCATTGGGTGGGAAGTCTCAGAGAAAATAGAGTGATAAGATACAGCAATACGTCTGAAAATATTTTTTAAAATATCCACATTATCCTTTGGACTAAGATTTTTAGATACATAAAAGTGTTATAAGTTTTGACACCATGGCTTTATCTTTTTCACCACACCTTCCAGGTTGAAAAGAATCATGAGACTCATATAACCCAGACTCTTGATCTATCATCTTGCATAATGGAAAGCAGGCATCTGGACAGTCTTTTGTAAAGCTGAGCTGCGTCTCCCAGTAAGGGGTAGTGAAACCTAATGAGTGACACAGGTGGATCCAAAGCTCAGGAAACGGGGTCGGCCCCGTGGCATAGCGGTTAAGTGCGCGCTCTGCTGCTGGCTGCCCAGGTTCGGATCCCGGGCGCACACCGACGCACGGCTTGTCAGGCCATGCTGTGGCGGCATCCCGCATAAAATGGAGGAAGATCAACCCAGATGTTAGCTCAGGGCCAGTATTCCTCAGCAAAAAAAAAAAAAAAAAAGAGGAGGATTGGCATGGATGTTAGCTCAGGGCTGGTCTTCCTCACACACACACACACACACACACACACACACACACACAGCTCAGGAAACGACTGAACTGCCCGAAAGAATGAAGCATGGTTATTTGTACTTTCAAATAAATGATTACATGAGATGGTCACTTGAAAGCTACCATGGACCACGTGCGATCAGAGTCCTTAGAAAGCGTGTGGTGATCAATGTTGGCTTCTCTCTACTAATTTATTCTTTCAAATGCCCAACAAGTCAAGAGGGTAAGGCATGAAGCTGAATAGTGACAGGTAAAAAGAAAGAATCGCAGCAGATATTCAGGCTATAGATACAAAGCTTAGCTAGGGTAGAGCAAAAAGAAAACTCCTCCCGGTGGTGTTGCTAAAGCCTCTCTTCCAAGAGATGCTGCTTCCTGAGGAAACTGATTCACAAAAATTTGAAAATTGCAGAGAGATATTGCCTCTGTATGGGGATCAGGAGGTGGATATAAGAAGAGATACTAAAGGAATGTCCTAGGACTCTTGGGCATTCAGGATATCCGATAAAGATCTCTTGTGTTTCTGACAGGAGAAACCTTAATTGCCTTTTTACTCATTTTCTTAGAAAGTTTTTTGGCATTTAATACAAGTTATGTGATTGTCTTTTCACTCTTCTCAAACAAATCAGCATACTACAAAGTTACATTTGCAGTCATAATTTGTTTCATTGTTCTAGGTGGGCTCTGGGTCTAAACAGCCCTAGTCAATGTGGGCTGAATTTGGTTTCCTCCCTATTCCACAAGGAGCCCGAGGGACACAGGTTGGCTATATGCTAGGATACAGGTTGGCTATATATAGGAAATAGGAAAATGATGCAATGGAAGCAACTTCTGCCTAGATGGGAGAATTAAACTCCTGTATACTTTCAAAACTAGAAGAAACAGAAGTCCAGTTATCTGCCCTCTTGTCTCCATTAATTGTGAACCTGATAAGAATAAATATCCTTCTTTGACAGCTATGACCAAGGTCATCCGTAAAGTAGAGTTTCATGAGCAAATCTTTTCTGCAGCATCTAGGAATAGGACAATATTAAGTCTAAAAAAACTACTTCAAGAAAACCTAGATTCTTCCCCCTCCTAAAAGTGAGAATCATATTAATACTTTGTGGATAATTGAATCAACCAAATATCAACATCCTTGGGAAAAAGAATATAATCTATTTCAAACACTTGAGTAATTTTGCCTAGGGCAAATAATCATTGTCAATAAAAATTATTTGAAATCTATGAATTATTTTATACATTTATTTAACAAATACTGAACAATTACTATGTGTCAGATATTCTTCTAGGTTCAGAGGATACAACAATTAACAAAACATAAAACTTCATGCCTTCTTAATATTGATGGTGTTCCCCACCTCATGACTGCTGCTGGAAAGCTTAGAGGAATATTTCTACTCCACTTCAAGCAACCGTGTAACACCTTGTACCTGTACATTTTGTTCACCAGTCTTACTTGTGGCTACCTGTAATTTTCCTACCTTTATTTTCTTTTTTGTTACATTTTTATTACTTATTTCCAACTTATTTTATTTTGTTATTCATAAACCAGTGAAAATTCTCTTTTAGAAAAAAAAAAAGAAAATTAAATCAAATTTAAAATTCTGTTCATATAAGGTATTTTTCCTGAGCTTCAAATGTGCTCTCTGGATGTTTATTCTTTGATGCTCCATAAGCATCTCAAGTTACAAACACAAAGGTAACCATTTTTTTCCAAAATCCTATTCATCCATCTCTTATATTCTCTAGAATGTTAAAGCCACCATTCGCTACCAAATTGACCAATACAGAAACCTACATGTCATCCTCAAATCCTTCCCTTCTATTGTCCAACCTATACTGTCAATTCTACATTCTAAACTTCCTTAAAGTCTGTCACTTTCTATTTAATTACCACTGACACTGTCTGGTTTAAAGACTCTCAGCCCTAATTATGTGGATTCCTCCATTATGCTGTTTACTTCCCTTCATTCTTTAAAAAGATAAATTCTTTTAAAAACTATATACGAATCTGATCATGCCATTTCACCGCTCAATATTTTATTGAACATACCCTGCCCCTCCACCATTGGGCCCCATTTTTTTCTCCAATGAGGTATACACGTTAATGTCTTGAGCTTGATGCATTATTTTCAGGCATATATTTAAATAACATGTTTTATACTTTTATTATCAACATTTTAATTAAAATATCATTATAAATTATTAGAGAAGTGAGAGATTCAGGAAAAAGGTGATAATAGAATTTTTTTTAACTTGTTGAATACATAAGTCACGGGACCTTCCTTTAAAAAAAAATGATTGTAACTAAATTAGATCAACTTCCACTGGTGATAGTCAAGTTTAATAAATCACCTTTAAACCAGCTCTTACTTTCATATCAAAGCTAAAAATAGAATTATAAAAATCAATATGTTAGGAGAACAAATGAAGAAAACAGAGTAGTATATATGTAAGATTATGTCAGATGGAGAAATTGAGAAGAAAATACTTTTAAAAGAAGAGGAAAAAACTATAAAGGAAATAATTTAGGATTGAAAGAAATAGACATTCTCTTTTGTTCTTTTTCTTTTTTTAAACATTCAACCATAGTTTCGCCTCCTCAGTATTGTTTAACTGAATATACTTGGCATGCACTCAATTTTGTGTATCATCCTACAAATTTCATACATTTAAAGTTTATTATGAACATTGTTACTTAAAGTAATTTTTACCCTGTGTTTCAGCTATTATAAGCCATATTTGAGAATAATATCCAATACCTATTCCTAATAATTCTTGAGAGTGACAGATTTTTGTGAACTTTCGATTTTTAAATTAAAATGCTTTATTTGTCATCAGATACTTGTTGGGTTGTCATTTTCCTTTAGATGACAATTTTACCGAGTTGGCTAGTGTTCCCTTAAAATTCATGTCTACCCAAATACTCAGAATGTGACCTTATTTGGAAATAAGGTGTTTGCAGATGTAATTAGTTAAGAGGAGGTCACACTGGATTAAGTTGGCCCTGAATCCAATGATTTGTGTCCTTATAAGGAGAGAGATTTGGACAGAGACACAGACACACAGGGATAATACCATGTGACAATAGAGACAGAGATTGGAGTGATGCTTCCATAAACCAAGAAATGCCAAAGATTGTCAGTTACCACCATAAGCTAAGAGAGAAGCATGGAATAGGTTCTTTCCTAGAGGCTTCCGAGGGAGCATGGCCCAGCCAATCATTTGATTTTAGACTTCTAGCCTCCAAAACTGTGAGAGAATAATTTCTGTTTTTTAAACCACCCAGTTTGTGATAATTTGTTATGGTAGCTGAAGGAAACTGATACAATAATAAAATTCTTCTTTTCATTAGATTACTCTGAGATAGAGTTGTAGAAGAGGTTGTGATGACTTTGGTTGCAAAAATCAAACACATTTTCAAAAAGATTTATTTAGAAGTATGATTTTATGTAGAGGCGGATCATCAACTCCCTCAAATTTATTCTTTTCCCTGCCCTAAAACTGTAAAAAAAAAAAAAATCAGAAGATGGTTTATAATACTTATGTAATTGAAACAAGAGAACCAGATAGAGTAACTCAATATAAGAATATCAAATCCCCTTACCTCTATATAATTCCTGCCCCCACGCCCAGTGAAATAGGTAAAGCCCATAAGGGTCGTACACCAGATGAGACTCCAACCCAAGTCTGAGCCACCATTAGCATCACCAGAGGCTCTTTACCACTTTCTGCGAAAATGGGCTAAACTTCACTCTAGTGAACTTACCTTGGAATATTTCAAAATAAATAACTTAAAATGGACTCATTTTTCAAAGGAATAAGAGACCTTGGAAAACATCTGCTTCATTCTTCTCATTTTAAAGACAAGAAAACTAAGATCAAAAGAGCTCAAGTGGCTTTCCTTGGTTATACAGATAATTATTATAGAATCATAGCTTGAACTCAGATCTCCAAACTTTTCTGAACTTTATTGTCCTTCCACTGCAGATCCCATCTGGAGTGTCTGGCTTTGATCAGACACTAACAAACTTGCCCTCGCCATTTCTCTTATTATAAGAAGTAGTCAAACGTGTTTTCTTAGGTTTTGCTTTCAATGAAACCTCTATTTTAGGAGTCTTCAAATGATATTTTTTAAATGGTAAAATGTATTTATAGATAAATAATGCATTCAGCATAACTCTTTTTTTCTTAAGAGAATTGTAGTGTTTGTGGCAGATACTAGATTGACAGACTGAAGACTGGTTTTCAAATTATGACCAGATTATTTAAATCACAAAAAAGTATATGAAATAATTGTATTTATGCTGACCAGCCTGGAACCATTTTTCAATACATCAGTGGATTGAGAGTAGCTTCCACAACAGAGACTGAAGATAATTACAAATTGTGTCTAAATCCACAGAGATGTTGTAGCAAAACACACACATATAGAAATGTGATAAGAGACACACTATATACCCACACAAACACACACATGAATATAAATGACAGAAGCAAAACTGGCTTCAGAAATAGAAATGTTCACTTAGAAATCTACCATAAATTTGAAGTTGTAATCAATGGCCAAGTTCTGGTTGTGCTTGATGCCAAGAAGAAAAATAATAGCTAAGTGAATACAATTAATCACTGTATTTACATAACTATCATTTTCCGAGTAAAGAGCTACCCTGGTGAGTGTTATAACACTTGTCAATTAGTTCTAATTAGTGTTTCTGCCTCTAAATGCTTGACTCCACTTTCAATTACAATTGTTTGTGTATCTTAACCACTGTCCTAGATATGCTGGCATGAGGCCTGCTACCTTTTAAGCATAAACTATCCAGCCTCCACACCCCTAGTCAGGTAAGCAGGGCCATGCTGTTCTCTGTGTAGGTATGGCAATTTTCGACTTGATGTGGGCATCCAAGGATGACCCAATTATTGGCTGCCCTGATGAAAATAAATTAAACTTCTTCCTCAGACAACCCCCAGAAACAAATAAAAACTTCACAGCAATAATTTTGCAACAAATCAGCCTTTGACTTGATCGTTCCTTAGGATATCTACAAACAACTCAGTGCAGAAGTTTGAGAGAAGACTAAATGGAAATACATATGTCAGCAAGTGACTTGAGCATATAATGTGGAATAAACTTTCTCCATCATGAGTGTCTTTCCAGTTAGTGGTGAATATCTAGCGATGGGAACACTGTATTTTATATGCTTTTCTATAATTTCCTTACCAACAGAATTCTGATTTTCTTGGAGGTAGCTGTAGGCACAAATTTTTTAAAAATTGTTTTGAAAGGATGATGTTTAGATTCCTTCTCTTATGAGATTTAAGAAAAAGTTAAAGTATCCAGAAAATAAACTTTGTCCTAACTAAAGGCAATGTCCGTCTGACTTGCTGTGACTCTTCTATAGAAATTCACCGATGCCTACAGACTCTGCTTTTTCAGTCCTGTGGAAGCTGAAGGGCCAGTATGGCAAATGGATGGAGGTGAACAATGTTCCATTCATTCTTTCAAGGATCTTGGAGTGAAAGTTTGTCAGCCCTGCAAGTGGGCCATGGCCTTCTGGGAGATTATTGATAGTGCCTGTTGCATGGCCCACAACAAAGCCTAAACAGACATCTGCAAAGAGAGACAGAAAGACCAAAGTTTTGGTGATTCCAGAAGATTAGGGAGAGGGGAAATTAAAAAAACATCAACTTTCTATATCACAAATGGCAGCCATCTTTTTATCATAATTTAATTCTTGGAAACCAAAAAACACTCACAGAAAGTTAAGAAGATTGAGCTTTATTTCAACATCTTCTTATGACTGTAGAATTATTTGTAAGTTCAAACATGCAAGTTAGGAAATCAGGAACTCCTGAGAACTGGTTCTTAAAGAATCATAGGAATGTTATCTTAAGTGGAGACGCCTGATGAGAAAATAACAGGTAGAAAGTTTTCTGTCATCTCTATTTAGAAACTTCTTTTATTTCTCTAATTCCTGCCTAGAGCAATTTAACACCCCTACATCAGAAATGAGAAATTGAGTAAAGAGTAACAATTCCAATATGTTGAAGTCAAAGTGTAATGTCAAGTTTGCATTGATCAGGAAACTGAATCAATAAAGGACCAAGGTCTCAAAAAAAAAAAAAATGCATTGCATGAAAAAACTGATTTATTTCATATATATCAAAATATTCCTGAATCCAGTTATGTAATATGTTCTCACTGCTTTTTTAAAATACAAATATCCAAGAAATTTCCTAATTTATCTGTAGAATAATAATTATTACTAGCTAGAGGTCAAAGAATCATTGGTGAAAGTGCAATTTTCATTCCCATATATAACCCAGAAATCTCAAACATCTATTTGAGGACATAGTAGGTAGAATTAAGTAATTATGGGACTATGCAGAAGGTGTTTGGGGGTATTTTTTCAGACTTTCAGTAAACTTAACTATTTCTTTTATCTGCATAGAACATACATGGTCACGTTTGATAGCTTTGAGATAATAATAGCTTTGTTTTCTTTGATGAAGAACTATACCAAATTATATTTTAGGTTATAAATTACTGTAATAAAATTGTTAAATTGGTATTGTAAATTGATTCACCCTTTTTGGAGGAAAATTTGCAATTTCTATAAAATCTTTTTAATAACTATCATTTATCAAATGTTCATTGTATGGTAGGCACTATTCTAAACATTTACAGTCATTCTTATAACAACTTCATGAGGTAGGTACTAATATATTTCATTGAATCTAAAAAGCCATTAATTGTAAGGGGAAACTTTATATTATGTACATCTAAGAGAAAGAAAAAAAAAAAAAGACTGTGAAATATGCTATGTACAACTTTTTTTTTGTTATTTATAATCTTTATTCTTACTCAAAGAGTTCTTTTACATTTAGATCTAAACTTTATCATATCACTCCTATGCATATGTAACATTAAATATTTAAATTAAATCAATTGGTTGAGATTCTTTACATTTGGGGTCCAACTCTTCTTAAATACATTTTGACCCAGAATTAACAATGTCTGTGTTTTTCTGCCAAATATGATCCACTATTCCATCAAGATTGTTGGTGAAGCAATATTTCTTTATAGAATTCTCTATTATCATCTCCAGGGTTTTCTTCCCGCTTTTGACAGTCATTTGGCAATTTTTGTTACTGGTATTTTTTTAATTTAAATTAAGGTATTAACAGAAAGTTTTCAGCCAACAACCAAGACTCATATTCTTGCCTTCAAGGTCCTTAAACGGCTTGTTGAAGGGTTACTGGTGTCCAGTCATGGAACCGGTAATAACAACCCAGGCACATCTGTGTCAGCAATGACATCAACGTCATGCTGCTATCTGGCTGACAATGGTTGTTCAAATGGCATCAACAGGGAGATGGATTCCAACCTCAGAAATATGAGAATAAACGAAATACCAAGAGGCAGAAATAATGAGAGACACCTCTGTATAGTGCTCTGTAGTCAGATTGTGAAGTACTGTGCTCACACAAAAGGTAGACACGCAACCCAGCTCCTCTACTTACTAGCTACATGACTGTGGATAGGCTATTTAATCTTTTCACTCTTCAATTCACTTATCAATAAAATATGATAATACAATAATAGTAACTTTACCTTGCAAGGTTATTTTGAGAATTAAAAGCACTAATAAGCTATCTACTTCTGGGTATTCATTCTATAGAAATACTCATAAACGTACAATTATATATAAATGTAGAGATAGAGATACACATATGAATGGCCATTGCTTTTAATGTTGAAAAATTAGAAACTCCTAAATTTCTATCAATATATTATTTATGCAAATATACAGGCAACAGAATACTATGTAACTCTTAAAAATAATAAAAAAGGTCTACATGTGATGCTATGGAACAATAGCCAAGCTATATTAAATGAAAAAGCAAGTTTTTAGAATAAAATGGTCCCATATTTAAAATAAATTAACAATCATACATATGCATGCTTATGTTCATATGCGTGTATATATGTGTTTGAATATTGTTGTTTTTGGGTTTTTTTGTGTGTTTGTGAGGACGATTGGCCCTGATCTAACATCCGTGCCCATCTTCCTCTAGTTTGTATGTGAGGCGCCGCCACAGCATGGCTTGATGAGCAGTGTACAGGTCTGTGCTGGTGACCCGAAACTGTGAACCCGGGACCGCTGAAGTGGAGCACACGAACTTAACTGTTATACCACTGGGCCAGCCCCTGAGTATTGTTTTTACAATGTCTGAAAGCTTCTTACCAAAATTTTAACAGTAGCTGTATCTGAAGGATCAGATTATCTACACTTCATTCATTTCTCTATTTCTTGAAATTTTACTTGGAGTTATAAAACATTTGTAATCAGAAAAAAATAAAAATTACTGTAAGACTATAATTTACACATTATACATTTATTTAATTTATACATTAGGTATATCTTATAAGATAAACCTCTATACACCAACAAGATGTTAGGAAAAATAAAAGGAATATAACCGGAGTTGAGCAACAATTTCCTCAAAAATAAAATTGCCTCGGTCAAAATTTTTTTTCTGCCAGTCAATACTCATCATAAATATGTCAGTGTACTCCTGCACCATCCTTTGATGTTCCTTATTTATTTTCTTTATCTTCTCCCCTATTTTATATCTAAATGGGGAGTTTTCTATCCCCAACATCTGCCATCTGGCTGTAGCAGACTCCCTCATCCCTTCTGGTAGAAGCAGTCCTACTGAAAAACGTGGCCCATTTCTGAGGTCATCCTCTGAAATGTGAATTCAAACAGCTGCCTCTAATTACTCGCACGAGTGGGCTTCAGGAAACAGCTCTCCTCTGCCTGGAATCTTGCTTTTCCTGTGTCCAGATCAATAGAAGACAGAGCCATAAAGGTATCTGATATACGGATGCTCTCTTCAGAGCCAAGCCACGAACTTTGCCATTAAAAACACATTTTTAATTTGTATGTAATTTTCCAACATTTTACCTCCAGGTAAGCAAAAGTCATCGCACAGAAGAAACAAAAGTAATAGAAACCAACAGACGAACAGAGACAGGAGATGGCATGTTATGCTTAAAAAACATTTATTTTTTAATGTTGGCTCAGATTAATTCATGAAATACTTTGTATACTGCCACCGAAGAGAAGGAATAAAGCAAGAAGCTTACAATGACCTGCAATCAGGGGCATTTCTGCATCTCTATTTCATTAAGGCATCTTGGCTATCAACTAAGAAGAAGTTTTCTCTCATGAAAATCTGCATATTCCTCTTTAAGTGATCCTTTTGGCAGGTACTAAAAGGTAGGCTTCTTAACACAAACATCTTTGTTAGCATAAAGGTATAAATTGGTACAAGCCTTTGGAGAGGTAACTAAGAAAAACACCTCTACTCAGATTTCTGAATTAACATCATAATTATACTCCTAAGAACTAAGAATATTGAATTCTTAATATGGGCCTGGAACTCTACTAAGTGGTTTATAAGGATTATCCAGTGATGTGCTGGTAAACTCGCTCTCCAGGAAGGAAAAGGAAAGCCCTAATTTATAGCATTTGCCAATTTCCATGGTGTAAATATTCCCCCCACAGCAGATTTTAAATTACCAAGATTTTAATATCCGGCTCTCAAAATTCCTGAATAATTAACAATCAACAAGCCTCAGCACATCATCACACTCTATCTTCAAAACAGAACTTTATGACAGAAATTATTACCCCCTTTTACACATGTTTAAACTGAGACAAAAATTAGTCAAGTAATTTTCCCAAGTTCCTACTGTTAGTTGGGGGCCAGGGGTTGTCTTTCTTTGCTTTATGCTTTTGCATATGTATTATAATTCTAACCTGTTTCAGAGAAAAATCCAAACTAGCAACCAAAGAATAAACTAAATCAGAAAGAAGAAAACTCAAAGCCAATCTTTCCTCTGGTGTGCTATTTGCCTAGAAAAACGTGCCATGGTAATGGATTCCAGTGGGGTGTATAACTTAGCAGTTAAAAAAAAAATACTCTAGCCTGAAAACAGAACTGACAAAGCTTTAGTACATACTTGACATCTTTTTTTTTTTTTAATTTTTTAACTATGTTTAGTAACTACAAAATAAGAGTTAATTAAGAGTCTAAAGTTGCTGGGTCCATAATGTGGTGATATATGGTTTGGAAAAAATGAACAACTTCTCTTATAATTATTATTCTTCATTCAGTAACAAGTATCATGCCACAATATTATAAATATTTCTGTAAAAGAGTAAAAAAAAACTCTTACAAAAGATTTAGCAAAATAGGCCAGAGAAAAGGAGATTTAGAAAGAACTGCATAGATGATTTTTCCTTATTAATTATAAGCATTCTCCTTTCAAGGAAGTCATGGAAATGAAGCTGTTTCAGAAGAGATCTAATGTAGTAGAAGGAAAAAATGCTGAGCATGTAAATCACTCAGCACTGAAATCTGAGTATGAACCCCAGTATTTCTACCTATAAATAAGCTGCCTAGAATTTTTCTGAGCAAAAAAAGAAAATAATTCTTGTCCAGATTCAAGTGATATGATGACAGAAATAGCTAATTTTTTCTTTTTTGATCAATTTGAATGTGCCAAGCCCTGTGCTAAGTGATTCACATGTGCTATTTCATAAAATCCTCAACTCAGTGAGAGAATTACTATCTCATTTTGCTGATGGGAAACTGCTCTGCTTAGAACGCAGCTATTAAAGTGGTAGAAGGACTCAGAGCCAAGACTTCTAATCTCCAAACTTTCTTATCCATCATTCCACATTTTGTATGCATACAATGAAAAGGAATGAGCACTTCTAAAACTGATGATGTCATCTTCTCCAAAAGGTTATGGTTTCTTGAGATCTGGAAGAGTGCCATTTTCCTCTCTGTATCTCCAAGTATAGGAATATACTAAATGTGAGAATGAATACAGGAATGAATGAGTGTGTTATTGATAATGGCTGAGCCTCATCAATACTGTACTGTGAATACTATCACAAACTCTGAATCTCAAATATGTGTGTGCTTTGTTAAATATTTTGAGAAAACATCATGTGTTCCAAAGAATTGGGTTTGGACAGTAATTGGTAAAGTGATTGATAACATTTACTACCCAAATTTAAGTATGTCAATGTATTTGTAAGGGATTTATTAGAAACTATTTTTCTGCTGAGTTGTAATTGAGAAAACTTTGCTGTGAATACTTTAGAAAACGTTTCTTTACAATACCTCCCTTTCCAAATTTTGAAAATGTAAAACTTTGTCTTATTTTTGCCTCTGACTACTTACCTATAGATATTTACCTTGACAAAGACTCACAATAGGGCACTTGATAGCAACAAGATATCATTGATTATAGGTCTCCAATTAACACTAATGGTCAAAAATAGCATACCTTAACGGAATTTTGCTTAGTTTCATTTCCTTGTTTGATTTTTTCACTATTTCTAGAGCTGGGATTTATTATTTTGAGCTAGTAAGACCCCGGCATCACTACGATGATCTCTGTTTAGAACAGTTAATATTTCTATTCCGTTACATCCCACATATATGAAAACTTATGCTCCAAATCACAAATGAATTGAGTACAATTCATTATCTTATAAAAACAAAAACAAAAGCTAACAAACAACACATGTCTTACTATAATGGATTAGAATGGCAAGCTTCTTTTTTATAGGGCAAAAAATATAATTTCCCTCATTATGAATTGTTCTAAGCTTTTTAAAAATCATTTTTTGTACATTTTTAGAGTATTTTGTGAAAACTTTCTTTCCTTCCACATGGTTATTCTTCCATTATGATTTCTTATTTATTCATTTCCCTACTCTTCATAGTATATCGTTTCATGTATGTTCTCCTTTTCTTTCTATCCATTCCATTAGACTTTGGGCAGGAAGAGTACCTCACTTTTCTTTCTTTCTCTGGCTCTTTACACAGCATATGGCATATAATGGATAACCTTAATATACATTGCTGCTCAATGTTCAGTCATTTAAATGTTTTTTTCTCTATGCAACTCTTCATTGTGTCATCTGGTATTGACAAAGGAGATGGAGAGGGTGATGGAGGGGGAAAGAGAGAATGCATGTTCTTTTCATTCCAGACTTAAACATTTATCTAGCTTTTTTAGCATTAGTCTGAGCACTGTGAGGCATAGAACTACCAGTTAGGTCAAATAGAGTCTTTTTTTTTTTTTTTTTTTTGTGAGGAAGATCAGCCTTGAGCTAACATCCATGCAAATCTCCTCTTTTTGCTGAGGAAGACTGGCCCTGAGCTAACATCCGTGCCAATCTTCCTCCACTTTATGTGGGATGCTGCCTCAGCGTGGCCTGACAAGCGGTACATCGGCGCGCGCCTGGGATCTGAACCCAGGCCGCCAGCAGCGGAGCCCACGCGCTTAACCACAATGCCATGGAGCCGGCCCCAAATAGAGTCTTTTCAAGAGAGATTTCGAAGAGGACTTAAGGGAATTTTTTTTCTCTCGATAACTAGTATGCATAATTTACTCACTGGAGAGGGGATAAATTAGGATAATCCATAAAGATTCTTGTGTTTTGTAGAACCAGCACATAAGTCCCCTCCCTCCCTTCTTCAGAATTTAATCCAGTGAGTGTCTTCATCAGCCACATTAACACAAGAAGTTAACAGTTTCTCAGCTTCTTACAGATGGACCTTATAGGTGGATTGTGAATCAAAGATTTGTGCTACATCTTTCTTGATAAACTAGATCATGAGCATTCTCATCATAAAACTCCTCCACAGTTGGCACACCTAGAGCATTGGCCTCGAATGAGCAGATCATGAGATTCTATTACAGTCTGTTATATTTGTAATCTGGGTACTCCTAGACAAAGAATTTCATGTTTAGCCAGTTCCAACCGAAGAATAACATAATTATAATTTCATATTTTTTTGTAACCTCAGTTCATTAGATTAAGAACTCCGAACTCTGATTTCCCCTAGCACTGTCTTTTCAAAGATTTGAAACAGTTTAGAAAATATAAAGATTGGAGAGGGGGAGGGAAGGAGGAATTGCAGCCAACATGATGTCTTTGTGAAATCATTTGACCCTGTCAGCACAGTAAATAAAAAGAGTGTAATGGAGAACAATTGGGGTATTTTACCAACCCCTTAGAGCTTAGCCTACTAGGGGTGACTGCTCTGAGAAAGAATTCAAAGGAATCTGAAAAGACTGCAATGAGGTTTCAGTCCTTCTTACTCTGCCAGTTAAAATGACAATCCTACAGACCAGGCTTACCGGGGACTCCAGAGAAGAGAGAGATTTCATCTACTCTAAGGGTCTCTGGATTTTGATAGGACCAATGCCCCAGACATCACAAGTGTAATCTGACGAGAGAACCGCGAAAGAATGATTCCCAATTTAGTAGCTTTGTAAAGGACCATAAAGTGTTGTTGTAAGGGAAACATCCTGGCTGGCTGGCTGATTCCTTTCCAGACTCTCCTTGTAAGATACTGTTCACTAGACTAGAAAGGATATAAAACTGTGAAACAAGCTCATTAGAGTGAACCAAGAAAGTGACCCAGCAAAGGACTCACAGAACATAATGCTGGAAATCAGTTCTACCAGAAAGGACATAGTAGACTAGACTTCATTTGGACATCTCTGATTAGAACTATAATAATGGAACACCAAGAAGCAATGGCACATCAGACATTGGTACAAGGGAGCAATGGTGCATGAATGACAGGGGTTCGCTTGCTCCAATCACTCTATGCCTTGACACATCAAGAAACACTTATTATGTGCCTTATATGTGTAGCACTGAGGGGAAACACTTTCCAAATTGCTACCTTAAAGAACAGCAACTAGCTATTGTGTATTCTATAAAATAATATTAGTCAGTAAATGAACAGGAGTAAAGTTAATGACATTTTAGAGTGGGGAGAGATCATTTCCATCAAGAATCTTCAGAGAAGGACTCATGAATGAAATAGAATTTGAGCTGATCTTGACAGATGGACTGACAGAAAGAATGAGGAAATGCATTAAGTATGATCCAGGTGTGGTACTGGCATACAGAAAACTGGAAAAGCTGGAACACATAAATCATAGTTACAGGGTGTATATGAGGATGGTGAGGATATATATAATGACATATACATACACACAACATACACACATATGTTGAGATCGATCTATCTATCTATCTTCTATCTATCTATCTATCTATCTATCTATCTATCTATCTATCTATCATCTATCTATCTATCTATCATCTATCTATCTATCTATCATCTATCTATGCCTTCTCTTTCTGTTCCTATTCCTTTTCTTGGCTGCAGCACCACTTACTAGCTTTGTGATCTTGGGTACGTTTCTTAACCTCTCCTAGTCTCAGTTCTCTTAATTGCAACATGGAAATAATAATTGTCCCCAACTTATTGAGTTGTTGTGTAAAGGAAAATGAATGCTAATATGCTTGAAACAGAGACTGGACCATCTTTAGCACTGAAAACATGTTTGCTGATATTATTATTTTTATTATCATCTCTTTTAGGTCATTCCTTCATTCTCTCATAGTCCTTTCACCAGACTTTGAGCTCTTTGAGGGCACAGACTATGTCCTATTCATTTTTGACTCTCAACATCTAGCACACTCCCAGGTGTATAGCTGGAGCTCATAATTGCCTCTTGAATGTTGAACTGCTTCCTGACTCTGTACAACCTATATCCACATTGACGGAGTCTCCAAATTCACATGCTCATTGGACTTCTCTTCCTGGGCTGCTCTATGGTCTTCTTCCTTTCCTGTTGCTATGGGCATTGCTTCTCTACTGTTGCACTTGGTCTCGTGGTTATTATGATCTATACTGTTAGTTTCACCTATGGAATTTCAGAGCAGGTAGAAATAGTAAACTGCAATTAGTGATCCATGATTTTAGCTTCTGACCTCCCAATTCCATACAACAAGTTAGGCCTGTTCAAATGTGAACCCTAAAAAAAAAACTAAAAAGAGTACCTAGTTAACATGCCCTTAAGTTTCACTCTCATTAACTTATATTCTACGTTAAAACAATTTGTTGCCTGTGGGACGTAGAGTACTGTTATACCTGCTTACATCTTGGAAAAGATCTATTAACATCCACACACTCTGGAGGGTTAAGGTTAAGTTAAAAGATTATTCCTTTCCCTACCTACTTAGATTACCAAAAAAGATAGCCATGTAAGATTACTTTGCCTTTTCTGACTTTAAAAAGTTGCCTGCTTGCTACCTTTTTTTATCTGAAGCCTGTAGGCAGATTCTAATTTGGCCCTGCAAAAAAATCTGTTTGGCCCTGGGCTGAGGGAAGATGTTAATTTTCATGACTGTTTTAGAACACATCAAAATTCAGTATGCAGTTTTTTTCAGGATTTCAAAGCAATATGCTTAAAACATGCAATTTAGAACTAGAACATGTAGAGCATTTAAAAATATTCAGGTTTTACCAAGAATCCATCCGGTCTATTATTGCAATAAATAGGATACAAAGATATCTTTATCTGGTTGTGAATGAAACTCTATCTACTTAGAAAAAAGTTAGAAGTAAAATTTTAGCTCTTTTAATTCTACAGAGGTTTTCTAACTTTGACAGTAGAAATTTGGTGTAGTGGAAAAGAAAGGAATTATAAAATTGAATATGCATTAAGCATTTCCCAAAAAAATAGTTTTAAAAGAAAATGGTTTCTAGTCTTTAATATTTGTCTTTAAAATATCTGAAGTAACACTCTTAGCTTAGTCAACAAAAGTAACCAAAAAAGGAGTGAGAATGAGACTCGTTCCACCATGAAAGTCTGTTAAGGTGGACATGTTGAGCGTTTCCACAGACTTCATCCACAGCATTTGTGCTCTCATGTCAAGCAGTGGTGACTCCTTCCTAAAACCAGTAGGTAAGAACTTTAAAAAACAGTCCAAAAGAAATGAATTTGTAATTCTCCACCTCATGTATGCCAGAATGTACTTCCAATCAGTCAATGAATTTGTTGCTTTTGAGTTTATGTTGTCCTGTCCTTCAAGAATGCCAGAAGTTGGAGTTTGAATGAAAGCATGGTTACAGATAAGTCGTTTTAGCTGAACCAAATGATGTTGTTGAAATACATTCAGTTACTTCCTGCCCCTCCCACCCAGTCTACATATCTCTAGTATCAAAATGAGATCAAGAATGAAACACTAAATAGCTTCAAACTCATGTAAAGACTTCAGAGAGCCTAGTTTAAAAAACAAAGATCGGGAGAGAAATGTGCAATTGTAAATTTCAGGGCCACTTTCTTAGGTGAAAACTAGCTGCTGCTGGTTTTGGCCTCTCTCAAAGATAAGGGACGTGAAATCTACCTTAATATTGCTTCGGAAATAAAGCAACAACTTACTTCTTTTCAGAGGTAGCTAGATTTCTATCACGTATTTTTTGCACAAAACTCAGCCATTGCTGATGCACATTGTTACTTTCTGGAAATAGCTGCTCTATGATCACTACAGTTAACATTGCTTGAGGGTCTACTCTGTGCCAGTCTCTCTGCCAAGAGCTTTACATGTATCATCTCATTTAACCTCACTATGATCTATAATATAAGCACCATTGAAACCTCCATTTTAAGAAGAAGGAAGCTGAGACTGAGAGAGGTATGCAGTCCAACAAATCACAGATAGGAACAAGCAAAATTGAGTTATGAGCAAGAGGCAGTCCAACCCCAGGGCCCTCATTTAACTACCATGCTACTTTGCCTCACTTCCATTGTGCTGGTAGTATAAGAAACTGGAAGACATTTTAACTTACTGAAGCAACAAAACCAGATCTAATGAGGTGAAATTTGGAGAGATAGGTATGTGGATACAACACCCAAAGTGAAGGATGGGTATAAGGAGGCCTAGCAATAGCCAGCACATGGGAGTTTACCTCACAGTCAGCTAAAATGAGGCACACTCAAACAAAGGAAATATTTTAAGATATTAGAAAAGCAAAAATCAAATGATACCATAAATCTGTGAACCCTGGGAAACACAGCAGCAGGGAGATGTACCTAGCATGCTACCAAAAGAAATAGGATGGCACCAGGGAGACATACAGGAGATTCTGCCAGCGGATGCGGGAGCTTCAGATTGTAGGAGGTCAAGCATCAAGGTGTCCACTTGATCCTAAGCACTCAAAAGTTTTTTTTTTTTTTTTGGCGAGGAAGACTCACTCTGAGCTGACATCTATTGTCAATATTTCTCTTTTTTTGCTTGAGGAAGATTAGCCCTGAGCTAACATCTGTGCCAGTCTTCCTCTATTTTGTATGTGGGTTGCAGCCACAGCATGGCTTGGCGAGTGGTGTAGGTCCATGTCCAAGATCTGAACCCACGAACCTGGGCGGCAGAAGTGAAGCACACTGGACTTAACCACTGCACCATGGGGTCAGCCTCTCGAAACCTTTTTGAAGCTTTCTTTGGAACTGCTTTCAAAGTCATGGTGGAAAGTCATCATCTCTTGAGAGTGAATTCATACTTCACCAGGTAAATTTAAGTAGTTTATCAGGTAAATTTTTTTAAATTATTTGCTTGATTTAGTTTCCATAGAATTAAAATTGAACGGGATTTGGTTTAGAGTTTACAGTTGTGTTAGTTTGCTAGGGCTGCCATAACAGAACACCACAAACTGGGTGGCTTAAACAACAGAAATTTGTTTTCTCACAGTTCTGGAGCCTAGAAGTCTGAGATCAAGGTGTCAGCAGGGTTGGTTTTTTTCGGAGTCCTCTCTCCTTGGCTTTCAGATGGCCGCCTTCTCGTTGTGTCTTCACATGGTCTTTGCTCTGTGCGTGTGCATTCCTGCAGTCTCCTCTGGGTGTCCTAAGCTGCCCTTCATATAAAGATACCAATCAGATTGGCTTACTGCCCATCCTAACAGCCTCATCTTAACTTAATTACCTCTTTAAAGACCCTATCTCCAAATACAGTCACATTCTGAGGTACCGGGGGTTAGCACTTCAACATACAAATTTTGAGAAGACTCGAATCAGCCCATAGCAACAGTGTTTACCAAATCATGAAATGTGTTCTGATTTAATTTTGAGTTGGCTCAATTCATCCAGCAAGTCATTAGTGGCACACAGGCTTAGAGTATTAAAGATACATAAATAAAAAATAGTAAATAAATAAATAAAATGTAAGTGTAAAAGAAATAATATTGAAAATCATTTTAATTAAACACACAATCCCCCAGTATCATGGCCACATTCTGGATACTATTGCTCTATGGTGTGTTTTAATTAAAAGACAGACTCATTAGACAGATTCTTGAAATAGCCCAAATTCTTTTTATATGTAATAAAGAAAATAATTGCTGCCATTCAAAATCTATAGTGTTCTGGGAACTGTGGATAGATCTTTGAAATACATCATTTCACTTATTGTCAGAATAGCTCTACAAGGTAGAGATTGTTATATCTGTCTTACTAATTAAAAAATCTAAGGGTTAAAAACTTTAAATTCTCTGCCCAAAATTACACGCTAGTAAGTGACAGAGCCTAGAGCCCAACAAGTCTGCTTGTTACAAAGGCCCATGTTTTTACCAATAATCTAATTTATCTCCTGAGGCCTTGGCATAGTCGTTCAAAGCCAGTAATGCTCAATTCTGTCAGATGAGCTATTTCTATAACTGGGTAAGAATATCAAGAAAGGTAAGGATGATGTTGCAAACATAAATTTGACTTATGTTTATTGATTATCTAGGATGTATTAAGTACTGTGGTAGGCACTGAGGTTAGGATGATGAACAGGACACAATCCTTCAAGAAACTCACAGTCTGGTCAGGAAGACAGACACTTACACAACAAACTGCAGTAGAATAGATTAAGTCCTAGAGACTTTTATTCAATCAGCAGGCTGCCTAAGGCATTATTTGGTAAAAGTATCAGAAATCTTTTAAACTATAAAATACACTAAATACTACAGCAGTTCTTACCATAACACATGTGAATATCATTTTAAAATAAAAAAATAACTAGACAGGGGCCACCCGGTGGCGCAGGGTTAAGTGCACACGCTCCGCGTCAGCGGCCCAGGGTTCACAGGTTCGGATCCTGGGCGCACACGGACGCACCGCTTGTTAAGCCATGCTGTGGCGGTGTCCCACATAAAGTGGAGGAAGATGGGCACGGATGTTAGCCCAGGGCCAGTCTTCCTCAAGAAAAGAGGGGAGGATTGTCATCAGATGTCAGCTCAGGGCTAGTCCTCCTCGCAAGAAATAAAAAAAAATTAAAAAATTAAAATAACTAGACAAATGGCAAGAAATCCTGTTTGCATGTTCTTAAGTCACAGTTTTATCACATTCTATTTCAGTAAACTCCAACAAAGCTCGGCCGAATTGTTTCATTTAACTTTTACTGTAACATTTTTATAAACCACAGTTTCTGATCAATGATGCTTTGGCTATGGAACTGAGTACACGGTAATACTTATCCTTCTACACTTTGAAATCCAGCCCTCTATTTACCAAGCATAAAGGCAAATGCCAGTTAAACTACTCTTAGTTCCGTCTTTCTGATGTTCAAGTACAGGAACAATTATCTCCATCAATATTTAATGGCCTAATCCTAAACAGACAGTCCCACGGTGTAGGCAATAGTCCTGTTAACATGCTGTTGATTTTCAAGCATAGAAGTAGAAATGGACTATACAGGTACTGAAAATGCACGGCAGTACATTTCCCTAAGGTAAAATTCTCTCTGCCTTCTCTGGTCTACCTTCATTGATAATAAGGGAATTAGAAACATTTCAGAGTTGTGTTCAGTGGGTTAAGCTTGTTAGCTCTTTAAAATTCATGGAGACAATGAAGCTTTCGCCAGTTTTCCAGTTTTTTGAATAACAAGGTTTGCAACTCCTCCATTCAAGCCACATACCTCATGACCCCACTTACCTGCACTTTTGTTGTGTTTGATTTTGTCTTTTTCTGATTTAATGCTTCAAGTAGTCGTTATTATGTAACAAGAGTCATTGTCTTGATTCTTGAAATCTAGACCATTGGATTTGAAGTAGAAATCTTTCTACAAAATATGAGATGAATGCCAACGTAACAAAAGTCATAATAAATTTTAATGCAAATAATTTTTACAGCTACAACATGGATAGAGAGAACTTCAGTAGCTAAATAATTTCATTGAGAAGATCACAGTGTTGACTTCAATCGTTTAAGAAGATTGAAGATTGGGGTGGAGGGATGTAGAAGGCAAAGTGCCATGTAAAACCATCCTTTGGGAGAAAACAACTTAGAGGAAATGTGGGCAGAGAAATCATGTAAAGATTCAAAGAGCAAGAGTATCAGGAGAAGAAACAAAAGATCCTTCTTCATCTGTTTACTCGTAGGCGAAACACATTCCTGGCAGCTGTACTTGAGAATAAAGTCTGTATTATCTTCTTTGCAACTTCAAGTTTGACCTTAAAAATTATCTCACCTCCTCTAAGTCTGATGCAATTGATTTTTAAGCCCAACTTAGTTATGATTTTCCACTGAATAGAAAATTTCAGCAAGTTTCCCTCTGGAAGCTGATATATTACTTAAAATGGTTTTGGGACACTTCCATTATTTTTTCTTCCTTTTTCCTACTTCACAAGTATCCAGATTTTCAAGTGTTAAATAGATATCAAACATCTTGTCGCTATTAAAGAATAAAGCTCAAATACATTTCTCCTAAAGGCAACAAATATCAAGTTCATCAACGTTGTCCAACTGGAGTAAAAGCAAGAAAGTTTGATCAGTTGGAAATCTGGTTGACTTGGGTGAACATGGTAATAGATACTTTTTACAGATTTGAGGGGAAGGGACTTCACGTCTTTATACAATTCTCTAGTTCTTGTAAGGAAAAGTGCAGAATGTCCTTGTAAGAATATTTCTTGTTCCTTTGCCAAATACAGTTCTTAAGTACTATGTTTATATAACCATCTGCCATGTTTACACAGCAGAACTCAAAGGCAGAAATCTCTCATTTGTCAGAAGCATGGCCATGTCCATAAGCCTATCTATTATATAAATTATTTTGGAATAGATTAGAATCTTTCTTCATAAATGTTCGTTAACTCAAAAGCAGGGTAACACCTAACGTAAAATGGAAGAGTGGATGAATTTGCCTTTAACACCATGCTTCCCTTCTGTTGGCCTCCATCAGAAATCTAGTGACTGCTGAATGCCTGGTATTTTTCATTCTAACACCTCACCCAGACAGTGTTTCTGCCTACATCCTTCCCGTCATTCTTTCAACAAATATTTGTTGAGCACCTACCACGTCATCCGGCAGTGCTCCTGGTAGGTATTTGGGTTATATCAATGAACCAAACAGAGATCCCTGGCCCCATGGAGCTTACGTTCTAAGAAGGGAAACAGTAAAGAAATAATAAATATAATAAATGAGTAAATTATATAGCATGTTAGCAGATAATATGGCTATAAAAAAAAGTAAAGTATGGTAAAGAGGATGAGGATGGGAGGGGTGAGGAAGTGTAGGGAGAGGATTTTACTTTGAAATAGAGAGGTCAAGACAGGCCTCACTGAGGAGGTAGCTTCTGAGTAAAGAAGCCAGTCATGTGAAACTCCAGAGGAAAGTTCCAAGGAGGAAAAAGCCAATGCCCAAAGGCCCTAAGGGAAGGGTATGCTTGATAAGTTTGAGGAACCACAAGGAGGTCACTGATTGAAATGGAGTGAACGAGAAGGAGAGGAATAGAAGAGGTGAGAAAAGAAACAGGTAGAGGGAGGAATGGAGATCCTGGTAGGCCCCTGGGAAGCTTTGGCTTTTAATCTGTCTTAAATCTCATTCCACAAAGTTCTATGCCTTTTTAAGGCTCAGAGCTGAATAGATTGATAATATTCATTCATTCATTTACTCCTTTATTTATTTATTCATTCATTCACCAAATGTTTATGGAAGGCATAGTACGTACCAGGCGTCATGATAAACTGTAAGGATATAACAGAAAGCAAAAGCAGACATAATCCCTGCCCTCAGGGAGTTTATGATCTAGTGAGGAAGACAGACAGAAAGCTGATAATCATAGGAGAAGTGCCATGAAGCCAGAGAAGCAGAGGTGCATGGTGCAATGGTAGTCTGAAATAGGAGAATCTGACTTAGTCATAAAGGTCAGAGAACACTGCCTTGAGAAAGCAGCAATTAAGTGGCAAATGAAAGATAAAGACGTGTTAAATAGGCAGTCTAGAGAAAAATGCTTAGGAGAACAGCAAGTGGCAGGCAGAAGCAGGATGATTGCAGGAGACTGAAAGAAGGTGGAGTGGCTGGGGCCCAGAGAGCTGGAGAAGTCTAATGGAGATGAGTCTGGAGAGGTAGGTAGGAAAGTGGAGATTGGATGTGCTTGGGATCAAGGCCACAATAAGCAATTCACTTTTATCCTAAGCCCATTGGGAAGCCACTAACAGATTTCAAGTATGATAGTGACCTGATCAGATTTAAGTTTTAAAGATCACTAATCCATATTGAATATAGGTTAATGAGTTTGTCTATCCTCTAGATAATTTGTTGGCATTTTAAAGGGAGCCTTATAGAGGTAATCTTGAACCCAAGCAGATGCTGATGGGAATTTTAAATATTGCAGCAAGCTGATGAGAAAAATCAAGTTGGGTAGGGAAATTATTGAGCAGCCCATCAATTTAGTCAGGGAACGAAGTCAGATTCTATGTATTAAGCCTGTAAAATATGTCTTTCATTAAGCTATTAAGATGTCGGTGAAGAATAAAATATTGGTTTAGCGTGAATACTAAATCACTTTCGTTTCTTTGATAAGCATTTTGAGGCCTAGCAATGTTAAATGACTTTCCCAAGGTCACAGAGAAATTTCATAGCAGTTCATCCACCATAAATTGCTTAAAAAAAAGGAAAATGGGCAAATTAATTTAAGACTCAAACTAGAAGGTGGGGACATCTTAAAGACTCCTAACTCTGTTTTTACTTCTAAAGCATTATGGAACACTTATGTCCATACAGCCTTAAAAATCCTGCTGTTCTCTGGGCACAGTTCATAAATCCCAGTCAATAGTCTCATCTGCAATATCTTTCTCACTGTTGCGGAGTGAGTCTTCTCAAATTAGTCCTCAGAGGGAAAGCTATTTGCTGTGTAGCTTCCCTCTCCCTCATCTTCAGCACAAACCCCCCCACCACCACCATTACCACTGCAATACACATTTAATTCAGTCAACAAATATTTATTGAGCATCAACTGTATACCAGACTGATAAGATATAAAGGTTAAAAAAGTTAAATTCCAACTCTCCAAAAATTCGGTGTGGTGAGAGTGACTGGCAAGTAAATGAGTGGTTAAAAACAATGTCACAGCTTCTCTTTAGATTTGGACACAGGATGCTGTGGAACAAGACAAACAGCACACCTAACTCTGCCAGAGAAGAGAGAGGCTTTACAGAAATGTAAGTGGCCAGTTCTGATGGACTTGGAAGAAGGGTTTAGGAAGCAGACAGAGGAGAAGGGGTATTTCAGACAAACAGAATTGCCCATATAAGCAGCTGCTTCAAAGAGTGTGGACAGTTGCAGTATGGGGTAGATATTGGGAAGTAAGGACTGATTAGACTACAAAAGTAACCACACACAGCACAGATCCTAGAGATCCTAGAGGAAATCTTATTCCATTCTAAGAATTTCGGATTTTCTCTTTAGGGCGATAGGGAAACCGCGAATGTTTATTAACACTTGAAAGATGTAAAGTAAGATAAAGGGAAACTGATAAGATTTGTCTCTTTGATATAATTTGTAAATATCATTGTATTCCTAGCTTAGTCATTATATGCTTTACATATTTCTGGGAATACGTTCATTGAGTTTGACAACTAGATTGGCATTCATTCTGAATTGTTATTGTCCTGAAATATTAATACAGCCATCATTTTATTTATACTGGCCCACATTAGAGCACATAAAATATTCTCCATACAAATAACTTGATATTAGACCTCGAGGTTACATTATTTCTTCAGAATATCAAATGGTACTCCTGTAATCTGAAAAAGTTGTGTCCAATTCCCTTCTGGGGAAGAATTTGCTGACTGTAAAAAAGGATATTAATAAGACAAAAGATCATGGTGTGTCTGCTTAGGGCATGTTGGCAAATAGTGCATATGGTTAGACTCCCCAAAAACGTGATAACATTTAAGACTTAAAAAAAAAAAAGAAATGCCATGATTAGCAATAGTAAGCCTTAAACAAAATAGCACTGAGTAGATAGGCCTTCCAATTCATTAGAGTCAGAATGACCTATGAGTCAAAAAATTGCTGCCTAGAGAAGGGTTGACAGAGTTAGAGAGCTCATCTTTGAGAAATAAGGATCCTCAAATAATTTCAAATGCCTTATGTAAAATAGCAGTGATATATACTGAAGCATTCAAGGAATGGCATTTTAAATAAATATTTTGACATTTTTAAAATAAAAGAATATTTATTGAATATTTCTTGAACACATAATACTCATAAATTTTTCAATTGTTGTCATATGATTCTCAAATGTGTGTGTGTGTATGTGGAGTGTGTGTGTGTGTGTGTGTGCGTATTAGAGTTTTGCTACTCTACTATAATATACCTCTTGGGATGTTCGCATTATCTCTTTGATAATTCCAAGAGATTTGGTATGGCCTATGTAATTTTCTTCCATTTATTTTTAGTCTAAAGCAGCATTACTTCTATCAAATGGAGTAAAGTACTGAATTTCCCCAGGCATGACAATAAATATACACACATTTATGTCTTTCAATGACTTTCAAGACTTAGTTAATGTCAAACGCTAACCAGAGAAGTTTTCTCTTCTGTCCAGCATAACCAAAACACAAGAGAAAGCACTTAATGTTAAAGCATTGTGTTTTTCCAGAATTAAATTTGTAAATTAAGCTTTTTTGAAGTGAATGAACAGAGAATTTAAATTCTTAAGTTGAATTGAACATTTATCACTTCTATAGAACATTATGCTCTTATTTTGAACTTTTGATGTTAAAATGCTGTTGAAAATTGGTATTTTATACCTGCACACACATGGTATGATTATAATGAGATGATACAGATGCCACAAATTAATTTTATGTTTTTATGCCTTAATGCCCTACCTTGCCTCTTCCACTCATACTTTACATTGTTTTATGCTTGTAATCATTAAAACTAGTCTTCAGAAACCAATGTTATTTGAGAGCTAAGCTAATATATATGTGATTTTTATATTATATGTATATATATATAAGATTCTTTGAAGGATATGTTACCTCTGGATTGAGCAAAATAAGAAAGATTTTTTTTTTTTTTAGAGTACATGGAGTTGACATGTACTCTAAAAAATTAATTTTACTCAGCTGTGTTTTGGTATGATGCCATCTGCCTATATTGAGGAACCCAAAATAAAACCTTTTGGTGAAACTCATTGTTGTTCATATAGGACCTTGTACTATGATTAACACATTGCCCCAGATGTGAAGGCACATCTGGTATCAACATAAATAATGAAGAACTCTTCCTCAGAGTCCCTATTGTTTTGTTATGTATCTTGTAAATTGTGTAACTGAACGAATTTCCTTTTTCCCATTAGAAAACTTGGATCCTGGTTTGAAACCTGAATACTTTAGTCTTTTTATTGTTATTTTTATTTGTTATACAATTCTGTTTTTTAACACATGTATAGATTTGTGTGACCACCACCACAATCAGGATACAAAATAATTAGTTCTATCATCCCCGAAATACTTACACTCTTTCTCTACCTCAACACCGGCAACCACTGCTGTTCTCCACCACTATATTTGTCTTTTCTAGAATGTCATACAAACAAACTCATACAGTATATAACCTTTTGAGACTGGCTTCTTTCACTCAGCATAACGTCATTTGTGTGATTCCTCTAAGTTATTGCAAGTATCAGTAGTCTGTTCCTATTGCTCAATAGTCTTCCATGGTATGGGTACACCACAGTTTGTACACTCACTCATTGGAACGTTTTGGGTTGTTTTCCATTGGGGACAGTAATGTAAAGAACTACTATCAACATTCATCTACAGGAGTTTGTGTCAATATAAGGTTTAATTTCTATAGATGAACATTAAGAGTGATATTGCTGATTCATACTATAAGTGTAGGTTTAACTTTATAAGAAACTGCCAAACTGTTTTCCAGAGTGGATGTACCATTTTGCATTTCCCCCAGCAATGTGTGAAAGTTCCATTTCTCCACAGTCTCCTTAGCACTTGGTATGGTAAGTATTTTTATTTAAACCATTCTAACAGATGTGTGGTATTATCTCACAGACGTTTTAATCAAATTTCCCTAAAGGCTAAGAATATTGTACATCTTTTCATGTAAGTATTTTCTTTGGCCATTTCAATTCTCTTTTATGCCCACTTTTGCTTTTCCTTCATTTTTTTGTAACCTCTTTTAAATTTATGACATCATGGTGCTTTTTCTCTATGTTATTAAAGAAACTTAAAACATTTCTGAAATAAGTGTGGGTATAAATGCATATGTTAAATTATATACAAAATAAAGTCACAAAAATGTAACATTTCAACAAATTCCAATTTTAAATTTTTATTATTTTAGTCTTTTCCTGGATATGTTTTGTGGTCTATGAAAGGTATAAAGCATTGCATTTTTCTCTTCTTACTTCTAAGTCTAATATTTTTTAAGCTCTGGAATGAAATCTAGAAAAAAAACAACCCAGTAAATCACTGAAAGGAGACAAAATAACACTTTCAACAAAGAACCCCATGGAATTGTTCTTTTGAAATGTTATTACATTGTCTTTGTGTGTATTTGGCTCTGCCAATTGCATTCTGCAATTCCTACTCTCTGCCAGCTCTGGAGAGAGATAGAGCCAAATAACTGTGGGATTTTTGATCTAGTTGTCACCGAAAAGTTTGACAAAAGTCCCTTAAGCATTAGAACTATAAAAAAACATTTACCACAGGGATCAGAAAAAGCATGAAATTTAACTGAATTGGTTCTGCATTAAACCTGTGGTTTAAACCAGGCTCGTTAAAAGCACAAATCTTGTTGCAAACCTGGGATTATTTCAAATGAAGTGATTCATGCTTTGGAGAGCTGCCATAAAAGTTTTGGTAAAATATGATAGTTTCAATTAACTTTTCAGTTGAAATTGTGCATGTAAAATGCACAGCTGAAAGCAAAACTCAAAAAATACTATACTCACATAAACAAAAATGCCCGTGTCACCTTTCCCTTAAGAAGTTAGGGCAAACTCTCTGCCAGTTCATAATGGGAGATCATTGTACTTGGTGTACTTGGAATGAAACGCTTGCCTGCTAAGTCTGTGAATCTAAGCCTCTAAAATTAAGAGGACTTCGTAAAGGCTTCAGAGAGGTCTGTGTACATTTTTTTAAGATTCTCCCGGGGACTAGAACTATCTGGTACTGGAGAAGCGAGTGACTTTCTGACCCTGTTGCTCTCCCTCTCTCCAAAATGGTTAAAAAAGGTTAACCTTGAGGCCAGTCTGTGATTTAGCAGAATTTCAAAAGCAAGGAGAAGAACTTACATCTCCTCCACTTGTTTGCTGAGGCCTGGACATCTTTAGGAGAGAAGGAAGGGAGTTAGGGACAGTAGAAGGAAGGGAAGGAGGGAAAGAGGGAAGGAAGGAAGGAAGGAAGGAAGGAAGGAAGGAAGGAAGGAAGGAAGGGAGGAAGGAAGGGAGGAGGTAAGGAAGGAAGGAGGGAAGGAAGGAAGGAAGGAAGACTCCTGAATGTAAGGGAAGGGTACTGTAAAAGGACAAGAAAGATGTCAAGTAGTTTTCTTAAGAGGACACTAAAGATACAAGTAGTTTGCATGATTTTGCCTAGAGCTGGCCCAGTTTAACTTTGTCAGTATGTCGATTAATTGTTTGATGTGGTGTAGCATGTCATAAGCCCAGGTTCCAAAGGCAGATTTGCTGGATTGAAACCCTCTCACTAACTACTGACTGTCTGTCTTTAAGCCTTACTGTCTCCATGCCTCAATTTCTTCATCTGTTCAATGAAGATAATAGTGGTACCTATCTAACAGTGCTGTTATGAGGATTAAGAGTTAATATAAGTAAAAACACTTAGTACAGTAAGCATAGTGAAGCCTGAATGTGTTGGTTTTTATCATTCAGTAAAACTAAATGATGAAAGGTATATCAACCTATTGTCTGGGTTACATAAGGAAAGTGAGGTTATCTTCTTTGTGATTATGGACCCTCAAAATGTTGAACTGAGTATATTAATAGAAATATTTCCATTGTAATTATTTAACTGGTTTTCAAGGAAAATTAGCCTCCTACCAGTTTAAGCACTTTTTCCTTTGTTAGACAAATGCTCCGTAAGTTAAATACAAGATCCTAGAACTGCAGAACTGAGAAATACACAAGGGGTGAAATTGTTCTTAAGTATCAGGAGAGGCAATCCTGACAGCCTCTGTTGGTGTCCTGCAGCTGTTGAATAAAGCCAACCGCCAAGCATAGGAGTAAGCAACTTGCTGTGTCTCAGGTCTGAAACACAATTGCCAATTATTTATTGCCAGTAGTGCTTCATGGCAGACTAGGAAGACAACCATTCTCTCTCAGTAAAGTTATATTGATTGCATTCTGGAAAAAAAAATCACATGTTGCTTGAGTTGGAATTGGGCCATAATACCTAAAGTTAATGTTCTTAAGATTGTAAAAATTATTGGTGATGATAAGGAAACAAGACCATATTTTTATATTTTAATTTTAACCCAAAGAGAGAAAACCCCAGAAGAGTTGGCAGGAAAAGCAATTGGAAAGGATTCAACTCTTCCAAATATTCGTCAATATAGAAATGGTTTTGAACACAAGCGATGAGGAAATCCCGCAGACTGAGTTGGCAGGGATTAAAGAAATAACACAGAAAAGTGGAGGAGGTTTGGTCCCTGCAGAATGAGGATTGAACTGCCCTAAGAGGCAGTACTATATAGTACACTAAATTCCTAGTTTATTACTGACTAACAAGTTTTCAATATTAATCTGTTTATTTTTTTAACAAGGTCATCCACAAATCAATCAACAGTTAGTACCAAAAGACAAAATTGCCCATTGACTGTTGCAAGCGCTTTCAAAATTACCAATTGATCAATAGTGATCATTGATACAACAAACTTGGATTCCTTTAGGGATTTGCTTAACCACAGACATTCTCTGGAACATGTCTAATAATATAGCATCCCTTTGGATCTTCAGTAACCTCATTAATGGCTGCCCTGTGCTCCCTGTCTACTTTTAATTTCTTCTAGTAATAGAAAATACTTCATAATGGAAGATTTAATTAACTGAATTTCCAAAAAGCTATTTACAGTGAACTGGGAACATTAGCTTTAATTTTTATTGTTCAAGAATGAAGATATCCTTTTTACAACAGATTAAATGCAGCAGGAAAAGAACATTTTAACCACACTAAAGTGTGGGAACCCACTGGCAAAAGTCAATTGTGCTACTGAGAAGACAAAGGCTATGATAGTCTAATCTTAGGAGAGAGGCCCTGCCTGATGCTTCTTATCCATTCCTTAGCTTTCTTTGAGTGACTCTTAACAGGCCTCATTCATATCTATAGGAGCTCTAACCTGGATGAGGGTCAGCTTTCTACCACCAGGAGCAAAGCATTATAGTAAAGTGTGTGAAATGGAGGGTCCTTTCCTTCCCTCCATTCTTGCACAGTAGAATCTTGCATATTTTTCAAAGAATATATAAGAAGTTTTTCTAGACCCATTAGAGATGTATCTTTTACAGCTAAGTCCTGTTTTCAAGAAAATACATCACTGGGCTGTGTTAAAGAGGAGGAAAGAAAAATCAGTGTGACCTTGACAAAACAGAGAAGTGTTGAGGTCAACCAGCTCAATATTTGTGCAGAAAATTTTTTCCACAGCATTTATTAGTTTATAACCTTTGAGCTGGTCCTCACATAAGCTTATTATACACACAATTTGGTTGGCTATTACCTGACAAACTCATAGAGCACCCAGCAAGTCATCCCAATCCGACATGTAAACACACATTTGGGGCACGCATATCCCTTGTTTAAAGTGTGTCTTTAAAACATTTATGGAAATTAGCTGCCAAATATTACACACTAGCCATTTTTCAAAGTGCTTCTCTTTCACAGTTTTACCTTTTTCTCTCACTTACCAAATGAAATTAGGCCACATGACAGACTAATACCTTGTGAATTACATTTATTATATCAGAGCCAATTTGAGTTATAGAGGCATTTGCACCCGGAAGCACTAAATGCCCTGTGAAAAACCAGAAAGGTGGCTTAAAGGTTTATAGTACCAAGTAGCTTTTCATCCATGAAAGACCTGGGTTCAGTTCTTTGCTTTCAGCCTGAGCAAAACTGACACTCATGGCTATATCATGACTTGTATCACAAAAACCAGATTGTTGGTTTGCTACAAATGTGGAAACTGAACAAAGAATGGCAGCCACATATTGCAACTTTCCGTAAAATAGAAAATTATGAGTGTTGATCTGTTTCTGACTCCACTATGCACAGACTGGGAACAGAAACATTTGAAAGAGCTCGAAAATCTACTCTTCAATAAAAACAGAAAAATATTCATCTATATTATCCAAAAAAGACTTGATACAGTTCACGAGAACCAAGCTTCAAAGACAGCACAAATCCCAAAATCTTTTATTTGGAAAGGTTTATATATTGTAGCTTTTATTGTGTTTGGACCTCTGCAGCAACTGATTTAAGAGTTAACTTTTGTAGGAGTTTACTGCTCCCCAAATAATTCATTACCGATGGTTATTCTGCCTTTGCAATTAATCAGGTTTGAAAGTGCTTCATTTGGTGCATTTGTATTGTTTAAATAAATCTGGAAACACTAACCCTGTCACGTTCAGGGGTCGAGTGTGGGAATGAATCTGTAGACACAGAGGGTAAAATACTTCAAGGCGTATCCCCAAGAGATTTCCAGCTGGACAATCAGAATTTATTTTCCAAGAGGAGAGTGTCCCCGCGCAAGCGAACCCTGTGGTGTGTTTTAAGGTCTCCTTAACCTGTCTCAGCAAATTGCATAAATCACAGCAATAAAGTCTTCCTATTCAGCATGTTAGGGCTAGAGAAAGCTGACCAGCTTTTGACCTCTTATTCTGGGCCCCCACTGACCCTAACTTAGAAGTTCAAGCGGTCAATTGCAGGTCACTGAGGGCAGTCACAGAGTCTTTTTAATTCCACTTGGGCTGCAAGGTTAAATTTACGCAGCACAGGTATTTTCCTAGGTATTCTGGATGTGCTGTTCATGGAGTCCATATCTAGATGACCAAAAGAGAAAAAGAAAAAAAAGAGGAGAGAAAGAAAAAACAAACTTCAAGTTGGTGTCTTCCTAACCAGCTCCAGTTTAGTATGTACCATGTCGGTCGTTTATCAGTATAATGGATCTACAGACAGCCTTAAACAATTGTCAAACATTCTTTTAAAAGCCATTAGTTTTTCAACTAATATATATCTGTTTTGTGCATTTGTTGAACCCTTCACTTGTCACTGAGAACGGCCTGTTAAACTAAGCAGAGGCCTGATCAGTTTTCAGTGAGCGCTGAGCCACAGGGTTCACCTGGGTCAGCCACAAGATTTATGAGGCCCAGTGCCAGTATCTGATTGGGACTGTTAGTGCTAAAGAAAGCTGACACTTCCTCCCTTTCCCTCCTCCTCAAGCTCGACACACAAAGTCCAGCGACTTAACTTGTACATTCCCACTGGCTGCCTAAGAGGCAGCAAAATTGATGACCTGTACAGACACCAAAGTGGACATCAATAAAAAAAGATGGATGTGAACGAGTGGAGTGACATGCCTCATTGCTGAGGGGACTGGGGAGGGGAGAGAAAAGGTTAAAAAAACACTGGAAAGTTATTTATATAGGCTTCAAGGACAAGGATTTTGTCACTACTTGCCTAAGGATTTGCTCTTAAAATATTCTTTCCTCTGGCTTCTATCCTTCTCCAGTTGGCAAAAAATTCTGGGGACCTCTGGTAATGACGAGATATTTTTATTTGTTGGCTTAAGTTCAGAAATTTTTGTTAATCTTTTTTGTTCACAAAAGAGTGGTACCATGACATGGACTGAAAACTGTTGAAATGTATGCATGAAAAAACGTAGAGTAACATTTTAAAAAGAAGCCATGATTAAGCATTACCATTGTAGCTCTTAATTAATGAGGATAGTTAGCAGCAGAGCAAATTACATTTTCTACAGACTGGTAGATGTAAATGCTGTGAAATAACATGATCATTTTGAAGCATCTCCCAAGGAACTGCCCTGAAAAAATAGGAATTGTACTCTTGATGTTGGAATCCATGGAATGGTTTACAAATGGGAAATGAATGAAAGTAACTGGATTAGACATTTGTAGACTGGGTGTGTTTCTATTTTAAAGTACTTGTAAAGAAAAATTATTTGGTGGCTTAGCTATCACTCCAAATTAGATCCAAAAAAAAAAGACAAGTAAAATGAATAAAAGAATAATTTTCAGTATTTTTTCCCTTTCCTTCTTGATGTGTTTATTTGCCCTCTGGGATGTTTTCTGTATGCTTCTGTATTATGTAAATGAAATCTAAATCTAAAATGTGATCAGCGGATTGGGAGTGATTATGTACTCAGCCATATCAGAAGAAACAGCTGACTTCCTGGATCACAATGTTTACAGGTGATTTTTCCATACTGACTCTGCCTTGATTCTGATGTTTTCTTCAGTAAACATGGTCTGATAGTCTACTATTTTATAGCAGAAGAAAACTTCAAAAAATATGAAATTCATTTTTAATAATTTCAGGCACTCCAGATGATAATGGTGTCTATTATGTTGAGATAAACCCTTATTAGGTTTAAAATCAAGACAGTAAGACTTATGCTGTCACACTGTCCCTTTTGTGTACAGAGACTGAGCTCAACATCTTCAGGAACTGGAGTTTGAAGTTCTTACCATTTTGGCGATGTTAAGATGGGTCATTTTCACAGTCCATGGTCTAATGTCTCTCATTGCTCCTCCTGATGGCAGTAGAAGAGACTTTGGACTAATATCACAACAGAACTTGTGACAAAGTGGAGGGAGGAAGCCTTTATCTTTGGTGACTTTGTTTCTTAACTAAGAATAACCATCCCATCCAGAATCAAAAACCCTAAGTGAGGGTCTGTGAGATCCATACTCTCTTCTGCCCAGTTCCTGATCCAATCTACCTTATGCACTGCTATATCCAGTATGCATACAGCAACTTTTGAGCATGAGGGTTTACTGTTAAGTGTACAGTAATATCAGCCAAGTTTGGTTAGTCACCATTTCCATTCTAAAATAGCGTATAGTACACTCTCAAATAATCTGTCAGAAGAGGCCTCTTCCAACCCTGCTACTTTGTCTAATATCAGCTCAATTTTGAAAGTGGCACTAAACTGATCTGTCCAGGTCCCCCACACAAGACTTCACATCTTTGCCTTTGGGATTCTCACAGACTCCTGAATACCACTGACTTTTCCAGGCTCAACAAGATAACCCTTATTTCCATAAAGAGAGGAAAGTCTCCATGGAGACTTCAATGAGATCAGGAGGAAAGAAAATAAAATGAGTTTATAAAGTACCTGATCCAACACCATGTTAAGAAGAGTTTTAAGAGTTTAAGTGGGGGCTACTTATTTTTACTTCCTTCAATATCAAATGGGTTTTTATTTGTTTGTTGTTATCACTATCATGGTAATAAACTGCTTTTGTTGTTTTTTCCCTCTGGATAATAAAGACTTGACAGAGCTGTGAGACATACCTAGTATAGTGCTTGACATCAAGTAAGTATTTAATACATTTTAATTGACTCACCCAGCTCCCTCTGGTCTTCTTTGCACCTAGGTCATCATCCTCCTGGAGTATGGACTTTCAGGGTACCTTAGCCAAAATATAGAGCTCAACATTTTGACTGCAGTTTGGGAAGTTAAAAAAGAAGTCCCGGGAGGCCAGCCCTGTTCTTGAGTGGTTCAAGTTCTGTGCACTCTGCTTCGGTGGCCTGGGTTGATGGGTTTGGATCCCAGAAGCAGACCTACTCCACCCATCAGCCATGCTGTGGAGGCATCCTACATACCAAATAGAGGAAGATTGGCACAGATATTAGCTCAGGGCAAATCTTCCTCAAGGAAAAAAAGATTGGCAACGGATGTTAAAAAAAAAAAAAGAAAGAAAAAGTCCGGGGTAATAACCCTCACTTAATCCAGAATATCTAAGAAAGCCTCTGAAATGTCTATCTTAGATCCCAATGCCTGTTCATTTTCATTTAGATGCATAAGCAACATTGGAGACTTCGTCAAAAGATTCTGACGTTGTCAGAAGTCATGGTTACATTCTCTGGGCCTATCACTATCCATAAAGTCATTCCAAAGGGTTGACTGGGGATCCAAGAATGACGCTTCCAAGGGGCTCAGTGTCATCTGTTTGAGAGAGGATCTGAGGTCCTAGAGGGTTAAACCTAACTCTGGTTCTTCAAAGGTTAACTCGGGCTCCCCTATCTGCCAGGACACTTCTGATCTTCTCTTCCTAGTAAACTGACAACGTGGATTTCCCAACAGCAGCAGGAGGCAATATTTGAAAGTTTCCTGAAGCTGCTCAGGTTTGGAATCTAGTGTGCTCTTTTCTGGAGAGTCAGACACACATCTTCTCTGGGACCCCTTGACTGAAAAAGTCCCAAAGAGACATTTTTCAGACTGATCTGAGTAACATGGAAGGATTCTTAAATTCTTAATTCAGAGTCTTTCGCACATGAGAAAATTCTCAGACCATTGGGGCTGAAATGACTGATCTTACTACCCAGATGAACCTATAGGTTTGTGGTATCAAGCTCGGGATTCAAACGGAGGTCAGGTAACTCTAGAGGCTGACGTTGGCCTTCTCTGGATATCAAGGGAAAATACCTTAGTCTAGCCTCATGGGATTCTGAGATGTGACATTCCAGGGTTTCTCCAGGTTGAGACAAATAATTGGTTCTGTCTCACTTGATCTAGAAGAAACAGCTTAATAAAATCTCCTTGGTGTCTTTTTATGCAATATAAAATTTTTCTGGAATTTGGAATCATATTGTTATTCTTAAAATTCCTAGGGGCCAGCCCAGTGGCATAGTCATTAAGTTCACGTGCTCCACTTTGGAGGCCCAGGGGTTCATGTATTCAGATCCTGGGCACAGACCTACACACTGCTCTTCAAGCCATGCTGTGGTGGCATCCCACATACAAAATAGAAGAAGATTGGCACAGATGTTAGCACAGGGTGAATCTTTCTCAAGCAAAAAGAGGAAGATTGGCAACAGATGTTAGCTCAGGGCCAATCTTCCTCACCAAAAAAAAATAAAAGTAAGAAAAAAAAACCCTGGATTTTACCAAAGAATGAATGCACCTGGGATATATAACAAAAAGGTTAAAAACAACTTTACAGACAAACACAAAAAGTTTGCTAACTCAGATTGTTCTTACTAATCGTTCTCTCTCCATGAGGGAGAGAATCATAGTAAAATGAATCAAATTACTACATCTTTCCCTTTTGTTGATATCTGTTATTTTTCAGTTTAAAGAAGTCAAATATAATGACGATTATGGATAAAATCTGAAAAAAGTTACTAAGAATTAAATTAGAGAACCAATCAATTGTGGTAGTTTAGTGGAATCACAACCATGTGAATTCTCTTGAATTCATTAATCAGTGTGGATGTCTCCATTGAAAGACTGAGTTGTAAAGTTAATATCTCAACTGAAATCTCTATTTTATATGTGAGTCTATAGCCACATACTTCATATTTCCCTTTCTGAAGATAGATCATAAAATGACTAGATATCAATACCAACACAATATCAGATAGTCTATCCAGGTATTTCCCCGTAAGATCAACATGTCCCAAATGTCTTAATGATTTAGCATATGCACTACATCACCTAGAACATTTCTCAGAATTAAAATAGCAAAAAATCCACTGTCAAACTGTTTTATTCAGAAAATATGGTTTTGTCAGTCTTCACCATAGACAAATACAACCTTGTCAGAATGGATCAGCAGAAAATGTGTTGGAAATTTTCTATGTTTTAAATATTTGCTTACTTTCTACCAGGTAAATTTGTACTAAATATCTACTCAATTTCTAGTGATTAGGCATTCTTGGCATATAAGAGCACTTCACAGGGACCATGCAACCCTAACAGCAACGACCGTTTACTATGCTCCCACAGCAAGAGAGTCTTCTGCCACAATGATCAAAATTTTTGTTTCCACTCAAAACATGTCTCAATAAAACAAATTTGCTTTTGAAATTCCTTCTTAGGCTATTTGAACTCTACCAAGTAAAATATTTGTTTGGCAAAATTACTATTTTATAAGAAAAATATTTTCCAAAGTAGATGCAATTGAAGATAGCCTGTCTACTTTTTAAATGGAAATAGAATCTCAGTTACTTTAAAGATAAACTACTATTGCTTATTATTATTATTGTAGGAAGAAAGAGGAAAAGAAGAAGGAGGACGCAAAGGAGGAAGAAAAAAGAGAGAAAGGTGTCTTTCATTTTTGCCCAGAATTATCAAAGGCTTTGCACAAGTAGTTGCATTGAAATGTGCATCTTACCTCTTCCTGGGACTCTTTAACTAGTTCATTGAAACCGTCTGTTAATAATTTTGGACAAATAGGACAACCAAAGTGAAAAGATGGCAGTTATGTAGCAAATTTAATTAAATGGCTATCTACATTGATACAGTAAAGAGTTGCATATATAATTAGTAGAACAGTAGAGTGCCCCACTCTGTCCACATAATCCACACAACCATCTTCACAACCCACATGGACCACCCTACCTAAATTCATTGTTCAGCTGCTCATAATCATTAAGACCTCTGGTGGTTACAACAGCCTTCTTTGCCATGCTGGCATCCAATTTGTATTTTTCCCCCAGACATAGCCAACATTCAGAAGCACAGAAATTTTTCTTTTTTAAAAAATTACTTTCTACTACTTATTCTATTCTGCTGTAATAAAAGAAAATCTATATTGCAAACTGTGGGTAATACTTTACACTGTCTATTCCCAGGATAACTTTTTAAAACTATGTTGTGGCTCCCGATTGTGCTGATACTCATTTGCAAAGAAAACTTACACCTCAATAAACAGCAAGTCTGCATATTAGATGAGAAAAGGGTATGCACTAAAAAACACAGTTCTAAAAAAAAAGAAAAGCCTGCAGTGCAAATTGGAGAATGAGATTTTGCCCCCTATTCTGAAGGGTTGCTTCTGTCACCAAGTTTTCTCTCATTTCCATGCATTGTTTTTTCGATTAAGATTTGCTGGGGAAATAAAAGCAGAGTAGAGCAGAACTTGCTAGAGATGACAGATGGCTCTTCTTTAATGATTTATAAAAGAAAAGTGGCATCCCAAGTTTTACTTTCTGGAACACAGAAGGAAAATGCTAAGCAATGCTATGGATTTTATCTAACGAGCCCATTTTGCTTATTCGTGGAAATATCATCATTTTACTATTATGATTATTGGCACATTTCTAAGGAGTATGTCTGTTAATTTCGAAGAGATTAGCCAAATGTAAATCCAAGTTCTTTTCTACTTTCTAAATTATTATTAAGGATGAATGTCCTTAAAGTGAAGCCTCTGGTCAGTAAAGGAAAAAGTAGATGGCACTAATCCAATGAAAGACAAGATTTTTAATTATTATTAACCTATTTGTATGAATATATTATAAGCAGATTGTTTATTAAAAATGTTTTGTGGGACTGGCCCAATGGCATAGTGGTTACGTTCACGCGATCTGCTTTGGTGGCCCAGGGTTCGCAGGTTCGGACCCTGGGTGAGGACTGACACACCGCTTGTCAAGCCATGCTGTGGCGGCGTCCCATATAAAGTAGAGGGAGATGGGCACAGATGTTGGCCCAGGGCCAACCTTCCTCGGCAAAAGGAGGAGGATTGTCAACAGATGTTAGCTCAGGGCTAGTCTTCCTCACACACACACAAAAAAGTTTGTGCCTTCAAAAACTCACTCATATTCTGCTTTTCTTTTTATGTCCCATGTATTTAATTTTAGGCCCTTAACAACATTCTACAGTTCAAATAACAAGGTAGCCAAATTTTGTTTAAGATAAGGAAGAACTCCCAGATTCTCCTTCTCCATAAGCTATTATATACAGTTTTTCTTCCTCAAGTAATCAAAAAAATAAAATATCTTCTTTGATATATGTCATCTCTTTATCCTTCTTGTACTTCAAATAGAATTTAAGATCTTATAATTTTAAAACAATTTAAAATGTGTAATTGTCTTCTTCCTAGACTTCACAGAAATCATAAAATCATGGAATCAGTCAAAATCAAACATTTAAAGAAGCTTCTAAATCATATTTTTAGTTACAAAAACTAAAGAGCCTCAATTATATTTTCTTATCCTATTAAACCTCTAAACTTTTTTACATCACTTCGAAAGCTTAGTGTTGTAATTTAAATTGATCTAACTCTATGTAGTCTGTTTTGTCTGAGACAAAGACCAGGAGACTCTCTTTTCCTGTGTCTTTAACCTAGTACATAACTTCTGTTTAAGGGCCTAGTGACAACTGTAATGGATAATTTACAACCTACAGGGCTTCTGGATTAAATAACAGAGGTTCTGTAAACCAACAGGCTTCAGACTTCGTGAAAGCACCAGTAATTTGTTTATTGCCCTTTCTCAGTTCCTCAATTACAATTGATCTCTGCTCAACAGTCTAGTGTTGCTAATTGTTGGGAAATGGGGGAAACAACTTAATCTTTACAGGCATCTTCTAGCCTAGTATTTGTCCTTATAATTCAGTGCCATAATCTCACCTAAGCATAGATAAGTGGAATCCATACACCTAACCGTAACAACTACTTTCGAAATTAATTTATAAACAACCTAAGTTGAAGGAGCTGTGTTTGGAACAGAAGAAATGGTGACTGATTGTATCTGATATTGAGCCAATGACAGACAAACAAGAGCACTTGATTAGAGCTCTTGTCCTGCCAGATCCCGTATTTGAATTCTACTGATAGGAGTTTAATCAGGACTTAATCTCCTTATCATGTCTAGGGTGTTGACCAATTTTAAGTACTTAACATAATACAGAACCCCTACAGGCATTTCCACTTCAAAGCCTGAAGTGCAGTGCTTAGGTGTCTCCTAATCTTACTTTTTTTCCATTAATAGTGTTGAAAAGAAATACTTGTCATCATCAAGTAAGCATGACCTAATTTAGTCTGTTTAACTTCCGAATTGTTTGTTTTAGAAAGGTTTGACTTATTTATACTAAACCTTCATTTTCTTGACCCACCATGTTAGAAATTGAAAATATGCTATACACATACATGTGTGTGTAAAGTATGTCCTAATTTACACTGTTTAACTTTTGAATTATTTGTTTTAAAAAGATTTGACTTATTTATTCTAAACCTTTATTTTCTTGACTCAGTATTTTCAAACTTAAATATACATACACATATGCATATATGTGTGTTTGTACAGTATGTACTTTAAATTCTAGCTTCTCACTTTAAAATAGTATGTCACTTGAATGTCCAATTGGGCAAGCAGTACATTAAAACATGAAGCAAAATCATCCTTCAAATCTTTTCAACATTCTAGTTACAGATAAAGTTCAATAGCAACTTTCATATATCACTCCCTGACTTACTGTGGATTTCGCTTTTCCACATTCAAGTTCTTCCTTTAACCCTTATAGTAGCCTAATGAGAGAGAGCAGGTATGTTTACTGTCCATTTGCTGTAAGTTAAAACCACTTACTTCACTGTAAAGTATCTTCCTGAGTACTATCTACCCATAATTGGTTTTTTGCCAAAATGCAAATATTTGTCATGTGAATTGTTTTCATGTCTCCACAACAGACTGAAGTTACTTTTTAAAAATAAAAGTGGAGGTAAAATTAACAACCAAAATAATTAAAAACCAGATATCATGTATCTAGAAATGAGAATTTTGTGTTTAATATACTCATTAGTATTTTAGTTATTTCAAATGTTCAATAGTCTACTTAATTTTTATGGCAGCATATATCCAAAATAATGCATAATATCTCTATTTTGTCTAATGTACTTCAACTGGAAGATATTAATCTCAGAGATAAAAGATATTTACTATTTGGAAAGATCAGTAAACTCAAGTGTTTAACTCAATTCAAGTTAATCCTTCATAAAAGAAATTATTTAGAACCAAATAGAAAAATGTCATCATCATTTTATTATTTCTTCAATTATTTCATTATATAATTTTGGTCAACTCAAAATACTATACCTGGGGAGCTTTATTTTTAGTTTGTCTTCTCTGAAATAAGTTTACTCTTTCCTAGTTTTAAATATAACCATAAGCTAAATCAAATGCAAAATATCCAATCAGCCATGTTGCAACAAAATGTGATTGATTGATTTTAGTAGGATATTCCCATTTGAAATAGAGGCTTGAGACCAACTATATAGATAAAAGATAAAGGAGGCAAAAGCATTTTAAATTTTGCTTCAGTTTTCATAGAAGGATTTTTGGCAATTTTATTTTTTGAAAGCTTCTACAAACATCCATAAACATTACTTTATAGTATTTCACTTAACTCAGAAAGAAGGTGATCTGTGATAAATGCCCCTGTGCTGTCACATACATAAAATTTTAAGAGATAAATTAAATAGATTGTAAATAAAACTAACCCTTTTTAAAAGATATGTATTAAAGATATTTTAGAAGTCTATGTTAATCATGTATTTTAAACAAATATATAACAGAAAACTTGATTTACGTAAATAATGTTCTAACCTTGGAATTGCTGACAGGATTTGTTAAATTTAAATTTGAAACATCATGCATCTCAAAAAAGGGGTAATATTGAGCTATAACAATGTCAGCTAAGTAGCACTGAGGCATAAAGAGGGAAAAATAAAATAAAAGTCTATTATTTCTTGACTACGAATGCTTTCTAAAGTAACTCAGATGCTTTCATTTTATTTGAATATTGCTTTTTGTTTCCTCCTTTAAGTAGTGCTTAAAAACCACAACTTCAGTCAATCAGTAAACAGGATCATTACTTCTAAGTGTTTCAGATTCTAAATCAAGGGTTTCATTTAATTTTCCTAGCAGAATAATGCATATAGATGAGGATGTCAAATTGCAAATAACCTGTATTAGAATAGCGTTTACAGTGCTTATGGTAAGTAATCAACATTATTGACTTAGCTCAGGGATTTAAAATGCTGAAAAACACTAACAATAAATTGATTGGAAGAATAGAGAAGTACATCACTGTGTTAAAGATTTGAAATGAAAGTGAAACACATTATAAGATTTTGTAGTTTAAAAGTACATGTGCATATATATAGATACGCACGTAGATGGATAATGTGGGCATTATTGATTTAAATTCTCTATTGGGATTAAAGGGAGAATGCCTAGTTTCGTTTCAATGGTAATGTTAGTATTCATTATCAATATGATAAAATACAAATTGGTGGCTCTGTAATATAGATTTAATGCCCCTGCTGAACTTTTTTCCATTAGTAGCTAATGGCTATTCCTGTTTACCTTCTATGACTCCAAATGCTCATTCCATCTTCTTTTCTGTGATCATCGTGGTTATACAGGAAATCATTTTGCTAAAAATGAAAATATCCTACTTTATTTTAAAAACGATAGAACTTGCATCTATAAACATGACTTTAATCTATGCCTTCCATGATGTGTCAGCATTCTCAAAAAGAATCTTGTTCTGAGTTTATAAAATAGAAGTGAAACATTTCATAACTTGGAATAGTTATTAAGAAAAAGGCTTGTTGCAAATATTAAAGTGAAACATTTTGCTCTCAAAATAGTTTATATTTTTTAACATATGTACGTAAAGTGAGCATTTCCTTTCCATTATTAAAAATCTTTTTATCATGATAAACAAATCTATTCATTGAATTGCTTTTCTCTCTTCTATATAGCAACAGTTTATTTTTAGGATGGCTTTCAACTACTAAGTTAGATTTATTTTAATGCAAGAAAAGTACAAAAACACTTATTAATTTATTTTAATTAAGCCCATTACAATAATCCCTGGGGAGAAAACAATTAAACATTGAAAAGAAACAATAAAAAATCAAGTTCATTTCCTCTTTGCAGTTGAGTTCACTTAGTCATCTCTTTTTCTCAAAATAAAGCCTTTAAGTTTTGCAGATTTTTCAGTGAAATAGCATAATTTTAAATGAGGTTATAATACTAATACTTAATATTATGGCACATCTACTGTATACCACACACTATTCTAAGTACTTAATGTACTCATATAATTCTCCCAAACTTATAATATAAATAACCCAATTAAAAAATGGACAAAGGATCTGAATAGACATTTCTCCACGAATATACAAATGGTCAATAAGCACATGAAAGATGCTCAAGATTGTTAGTTGTCAGGGAAATGAAAATTAAAACCACAATGTGATACCATTTCACATCACTATGATGGCTATAATCAAAAAGACAGGTAATAACAAGTGTTGGAAAGGATGTGGAGAAATTGAAACCCACATACACTGCTGGTAGGAACGTAAAATGGTGCAGCTCCTTTGGAAAACAGTTTGATATTTCCTTAAACAATTAAACATAGAGTTACCAGATGATCTACCAATTCCACTCCTAGGTGTACACTCAAGAGAAATGAGAACACATGCTTACACAAAAACTTATACAGATATCTATAAATAGCCAAAAAGTAGAAATGACCCAAATGTCTATCAACTGATGAATTGGTAAATAAAATATAGTGTATCTATACACAGAATATTATTTGACAATAAAAAGGAATTAGTTGCTGATCCATGCTACAGCATGGATAAAACTTGTAAATATTATGCTGAGTGAAAGAAGCTAGACACAAAAGACAACATATTGGATGATTTCATTTATATGAAATATCCAGAATAGTCAAGTCTATTAAAACAGTGGAGTAATTGTTGCCTAAGATTGATGACGTTGGAGGAACAGACAGTGGCTGTTAATGGGTGTGGGATTTCTTTTTGAGGTGATGAAAATGTTCTAAAATTGCTTGTGGTAATGGTGGCACAATTCTGTGAATATATTTAAAAACCATTGACTTGTACACTTTAAATGGGCAAATTGTGTAGTATGTGAATTATATCTCAATAAAGCTGTTTTATATATATATACATACGCACATGTATATGTATATAGATATATTTTCTTCTTTTCAAAGTCAGCAAGGAAGGTATAGAAAGGTTAAACAACAACTTGCCCAAAGTGGCAGTGAGGGGTAATTCTGAATTGAATTGATAGAATCTGGTGCCAAATCCATGCATACCTCCACTAAGCTAACTGACTCTGCTGATGGTAGTTGTGCTCTTCAAAGTGACGATTGATTTCGTTGAATCAAATATTTTGTTTAAAAAACTACTCCCCAACCCAGCTCTAAATGAAAGTTTTCTGAATTAACACAGATGGATAGTTCTTTCTATAATAAAAAATATCATGTATGATGAACAACAATTTTGACTAAGTCATTTCAAGATATTAATATGGTTAATTCTGAATGTCCGGATTCTTAATAAATCAGGACAACCTGTGAGGAATGGAGCGTATTTAGCTGCTAACAACAACAGACAAACTCTCCACAGATAACTTAGAGTTTACATTTTTATTACCTTAACCCCAAAAAGTTCCAGTTGTTATTTGATCATGTTTCTTGGTCTAGAAAAAAAATGTCAAATGTCAAAACATATTTGTTATGTTATTATGGTTAATTTCTCCTTTATCACTTAGGATTTTGTTGAAAGCTTGTGGAAATTCAGAATGGATTTATAGAATTTTACAGCTAAGGAAACCAAGAGAACTTCTAGTCAAGTTGTACAACTGGAGAAAATATGACTCAAAGAAGTCCAATAATTTATAAAGTCACTAGATTCTACAGGGGCTAAAACTAAGCTCACCGTTATCAACACTTTCACAACAACAATAGAAATAATCAGCACTTACTGAAAATATATTACAAGCCAGGAATACATGTCTTATTTCATTTAACCTTCAAAGCAGCCCTATGTAGTGTAAGTACTATTATTATTTCTATTGTATAAATCAGAAAACTGAGGCGGAGGAAAGGTAAATAACTTGCCCCAATCATAGGGCTGCGAGTGGTGGATCTGGGATTTAAATCCAAGCCTTTCTGAGCTGTTCTTAAACACCATATTATATCTTAATCACAACCAATTCAGCAATCTCACCTTTTTTATTAAAAATAAATACTAGGAGAGCTAGCATGTTATCAGAAACATTGTGATTACAATTTGAATCATGTAATAAAATTGAATCATAAAATAACTATTTGTTCATGTTATATTTCTTATATTCATTTATTACATTTATATTTTATAAGATAAAATATAATGCAAGTGAAGCATAAGATAAAATTTATCATCATAAAAAGAATTAATTAGCCACAATTTTGACTGGAAGAGATATGGCGACAGATTGTAACCTTTATCCCTAAACAATATATAATGGCAATAAACTGTTTTCTCATCCTGCTGCATAAATAAAGCAGATTTACACTAGAGAAACACACTTGTGGTAAATAATGCACAGTTAATTTAATACCTTTTTTGAAGTTACTGGTGTGCCTTTTAACAAAGACTTTGCCTCTAAAAATAATGGAATTGAATCAGTCACTTTGGAGACCCAAAGATACATGAATCATCATGCACAGCATGGAGACTGCCGCAAGAGAAGGCACAAGAGCTCTGATGTCTAACAGAGTGCAGCTCACATAGAATGAGAACAGCCTAGTTACCCAACGTTGCTCTCCATCTACCATTCTTCTGTCTAGAACGACTTCTTTCCTCTCCTCCCCCCGCTCCTACAAAAGTGCAGTCCTCTCCCCTTGAAATTCTCCTCCAACTCCAAGTCCCTGGAGACAGTTATGAACTAGAGTGGCCCTGCCTGAATTCCAAAGATAATTAGTTAAAATCAACATCACTCATGCTATAACTTTTATACTAATCATATATTTTATTGAACTTGGGGTTGTTTTCACATGTTTATTTTTTCCTCTGTCAAAATGATCAGACACTTCCTATGAAGAAAGACTCCAAACTTCTATTGATTTGTCACCTGAATTTTACCTGGGAAAGTTACATGTGCACACTGGAAATCTTACTGACTTTAATGTACATGCCAGTGAACAAAGGCAAAAAAACTTTTTCATTTTTTTTTTTTAATTTCACATCTACCATCAAGATACCTCATGGAGAGTGTTCCCTGGGGCTCTGCCAATTCTTGACTTGTCATCAGGCTGCAGACCTCTCTGCTTTAAGAACTGATCACAGCCATTTTGGACAGAAAGTTCTGTCTAAAGATAACAGGACTTTATTATATTATAATAAGGATAACATAATGTAATATATAATAATATGATATATTTATATGTTATAATAATTTAATGTCATTTGTATCATTATTTTTCCCTTTGAGAAATGCAATCTATTCACTTACATTTGGATTGATAGGATTTTTATGTTTATTAACCATGATTCATAAATCTTGGTTTGGGGATAAGCAGTTCTCCCCTTAAAGAGATAAGATATTTGGGCTGTAATAGCCTTTATTTTTTCATGACACTTTTTAAGCTTTTAGACGGAAATACTGATGTTCCAAATTGCTTATTTTGAAACAGTGAAGCAACTTCCAGATCCGTGGAATCTCAACCACACCCTTCTAAGTACAAAGCAGTGATCTAATCCTCTCAGTCCATATATTTATAAGAAAAATTTATAAGAAAAAAATGCCTTGTTTGCCCGTTTGACCTTCCTTCACTTATCCCTAGGAGTATTAGGATTTCCATTCATTTCTGTTGGGATTGAAAAACTTAATTCTTCTGCTGCAGGCTAGACCGGGGATGTGCTCCATGAAGCAGCAACTCAGAGCCTGTTTCTCGTAGCGTGTTATTGCTGCTGCCGCAGGTGCTAGGAAGAGCTGCACCTTGGGTGTCTCGCATTGTGGTTATAGGCATTTATTAGGGATCATTACCCCAGTTGCTAGAGGATCCCTGTCTGCATATCCTGCAGGCCCCCAGTAGACACAATTTTGTATGACCACTGGTGTGAGCCTCTTGTTACTGATGACTGCCGTGCTGGGTTGGGCTCTTCCTATAAGTACTGTTCAGACCATGTCAGGCAGCTAGTAAAACACTCATTGGGGGTTTCTGTTCTCCTACCTGTTATTCATCTTTATATGTTTTGCTTAGTATCCTTAAATACCATAATTCCTAATCTGAAAAGTTTATGTATGATACAGAATTCGATTATACTAGATGAGGGCTAATCGCCAAAAAAAAAAAAAAAAAAAAAATGCTTCTCAGGAATTTTAAAAGCTCTTATGATTTCAATTAGATTTAGACCAGGAAGGATTTTGTACTCCTTCCTAAGAGCAAATTTAGAGAAAAAGAAAGAGATATTAAGTAGATTTTTCCCCTCCAGGAATTTTTAATATTATTTTATTGAAACAGGAAAGTGTAAAATGTGAAATGCATTATCATTCCATCTGACTCTAAATATCAGTCTGCATTTGAAATGCATGTTATCAGTACTATAGGTTCACAATCCTTTATCCACAATTCTCAAATCCAAACATATCTGAAAATCAAATATTTTCATAAGATGATTCCAAAGTTCATTTGGTGGCAAAATCTGACTCAAATTACATGATGTTTTTTATCTACTTAGTGTGAATGCTAATACATTTTATTTCAGAAATATTTACAAGTTTGATTTCTGGATGTTGCCCCAGACCCCACTGACAATGCATATAATACATAGTATATGCACTCTCTAAATGCTAAAAATTCTAAATTATGATAGTTTTATATAAAGGATCGTGGATTGATAACTATATAGCTGAATGCTAGTACTAACTTAGGACCTATGCCTAATGGATGTATGTTTGGGTATATATGTATAATTTTGTGTGTTCATGAATATATATATAAGAAGGCAAAAGTCAGAAGAAAAATAAAGAATATGTTCAACTTCAAGCTATATTCATCATTGTATTGGGTAGAAGAAAATTGAAAACACAATAAATGAGCAAAAACAGGGTGTTAGCTAAATATATTCAGGCATATCTGGTAAAAGGGATCCAGATAGCCATAAAAATGATGCCTTTGTAGAGTATTTGGTAATATGGAAAATGTTCACAGTATATTATTAGTGGAAAAGCAGGTCAACAGTTTGAATAAAATGCAACTTTTATAAAACTATATTCATACGTATATAGAAATTAATGTGAGCAAATATACAACAATAGATACAATATACAATAATACAAATACAATATACAATAATAACTAATGGTTATTTCTGGATGATGGGCTTTTAAATGGTTTTTATTTTCTACCCTTTGGTTTTTCTTTTACCATAAAATTTTATTGCTCTTGTATTTTTTTGAGCTTTTGTTTTGTTTGTTAAGAAAGACTAAGAGAACATGAAAGAAAAAAATAGGGACAAATACTTGAAAAAAACAAAACAGACCATAACTGACCTCAAATGCTGAGTAGTTGCTTACCCTTCCCTGGCTGTGTATGTGAAGAGCTGGTGCAGTGTTTGCTTGCTCTAATGAGTAAGAGTTCATTTCATGAAAAGAGAGTTACACAGAAAAACACGGAGAAACTTTAGCATTTATGGGCTCTGCTTTGTATACAAAGATGATGTTATTGACTCCCTGACACTTGAGGAAACTTCAGTATTTCCTCATGGCTGCAATTACCCAATTTGGGAAATGAACCAGACACCGTAGCTCCATCTAGATGATAACTATAGACAGAAAGTGCTGTGGCTGCCATTTTTTTTTTTTTTTTTAGCTTCTATTGCATGCAGCAAAGCAATAATGTACAGTCCTAAACTCCCATTCGCTTTCAATTGTATATGTTCCTTAAATAAACAGTATTTTAAATTAGGCATGTAAATATTACTCTCACTCAGCACACTATATGTGGCATCATCTTTGTTGTTATAATACAATATTTTAATAAGCATGTAAAATACTATTTGATTGAAGTGCTACAAAACAGGAAACATTTTCACAATAAGAACAAGCCATCAATCTAGACTTTTTTTGACTTTATATCCTTGAACTTAAAAGACCAATCTAAATATTGATCTAAACTGCCCATACCAATCTCTAGATCTCCAGGCCACATAAGTCCATAAGTAGAATAATTCTTTCTACACTGGGGGCTTACAGTCAAGGTTATAAAGTATTTTGTTAATGTATCAGCAAATATCTATTAAATCTCTTTAATACACATAATCTCTTCCTGTTTTTAAGTCCAAAGCACAGGTCTTGCCCTGTCCTTGGAGAACTTATACACTATTTGAGACGAACAAATATTTGTATATGGGAAGTTAAATCGTAATACAAAAATTCAAAATAATGTAAGTCAAGAGAGGTCACAAGGTTGCACATGATTAAATGCCAAGTATCTGCAAGTACTTTTAAGTCAGAGTATTGTTGATTCCTGGGGTTTGGACACGCGTAATGTAAAAGCATGAAGGAGGCAGGGCTAAGAAGGAGGCACAGCTTCCAACATGCCTTGAAGAAGTCCAGGATATGAGCAGAAAGGAAGATGTACATTTCAGATGGGGAGATAGTAAAAGTCAAGATTCAGAGGCGTTAAGAACAAGGATAATATAATAGCTAAGATTCCCTGGTGGGTTACTATGTGCCTAGCACTATCATCTCATTTAATCCTCAGAAAAACTCTATAAGAATAGTACCACTATGAGCTCATTCATGACCACACTACCTAAAATGGCCTTCCCTCCCATCCTCCGTCTCTCTCTCTCTCTCATATTTGTCTGATTCATTTTCTTCATGACACTTTCATTATCGAAACATACCTCATTTATTAACTTATTTACTTCTTTAACGCGATTTGTTCGACTACAGTATCCCTAGGGCCTGAAACAATTCCTGGCCCAGGGTCACACATAATATGTACTTAATGAACCGTATCATCTCCTTTCACAAATGAGGACCCTAATGCAGTGAGAAGTTAAATAGCCCAATGCTACACAGTCAGGATTTGAACTCAGGGCTCTCTTTACTCCAGAACTATATGCTACACTATCTCCCAGTGAATCATCAGAAAACAACAAGTAAGTCTCTTTTAGAGAACATATAAATTTTCCTGGGTTTCTTGTTTTATTTATTTATTGTTCATTGCATCCTAATAGTAGGAAATCAAATTACAATGGAAGTTTAGTGTCAGACTATAAAGGCATTGATTTTCAGATTAAGATTTCTGAATTTTATTAGGAAAAGACGGTATATAATGTAAACAGATTTGGGGAAAATTAACGTATCTGTCATGTTGTATAGGTGGGACAGAGGAAGACTAAGCCTAAAATCAGAACTTTCAGAGATTTCTGAGGCCAGTCGTAAGCGTATTAAAGTCTAAATTAGGTTTTAGCAGTTTATAGGGAGGAGAGAAAAAATACAAAAGGAATTACAGAGAAAATTTCATTTTTGTTATGCAAATCTCTCTGCCTGCAAAGTCTTCTACTCAATTCTCCTTGATGGAAATTGTAGCCTTCAAGACGTATAAATCTAGACTCTTCTGGGATTCTTTCTTATGAAACTCCTCCAGTAATTCTAGGCCCCAGGCCTTTGGAGCACTTTGCTCATGTTCACATAGTGTCACACTGGAGTGTAATGTGGTTAACAACATAGGGAAAGAAACAAATGTGTAGGTCCTCTCTGAGCTCCTTGAAAGCAGAGAGTAGATTTTATTCTTCCGTTTATCTCCAGCATCTACCACAGTTTTGGGCACTTATGACGCTAACATTTATTGCACGAGTAAAGCAGATGCCCTGAGATTCTCAGGCCTGAATGTTGGAGAGAGGTGGCCATTTCGACAGAAACAGGTCCTCCAGGACTTGGCTGGAACAATAGCTTGGGAGTTATTGACAAAGAGCTATGCCTAGAAGAGGAGCCAGGGAGAACGACAAGTGCAATTTTAGACACTAAATAAGCTGAAGAGACAGCCAGAGAGTCAAGTTGAAATGTTCCACTAGAAGCAATAGGTAGGATACTGAAGTTCTGATGGCCAAGATTGAAGATGTGGGATTGAAGTGTTATTCACATAAAGATGAAAGTTGAAGATGTGACTGTAGATGTAACCCCTAAATTCACAGCAGCTATAACAAGAGACCAAAGGGCTATGAGCTAAATCATGGAATAAACCCTCACAGAAGAAGCAAAGAGAGAGAGAGCTACCCTGTGGAGAACCACCTTGGGAATAATACAATTTAAGCTCCTCGTCAAATTTTATGCAAATTTATTTTACAAAGCTTCTCTTTGCAAGTAATATTGTGTGTACTTCTTTTTATACTCAAAATTCAGCTTCTCTGAAAGCAAGTATTGGTAAACATCAAGTGTCTCTTGCCCTTTCTGTCATGCTATTATCAAATTGTGCATATTTTGGCATAGAAATCTGTGTTGGTGACTATTAGGATATAGTTTAAAGTTTTCCATCTTATCAGATATCACATATTCCCTAAAACTTGCACAGAACACACTAATTAATAGGAAATTGTGCAAGCTTAAATAATTTCTCTTGATTATCATTAACCATATATATTGCATTTTTAAATTATTCTAACAGACATTCAGTATCAACAGATTGTAATTCACGAGTAAGGTATAAAATAGGCGTTAAAACTACTTCTAAACTATCATATAGGATGATGTATGAAGCTTTTCTCATAATAGCAGACTAAGTATCATAAAATATTAGTCAAGTACTAACATAGTCATTAATACTCCTCTTTAACAAAAGGCAATTTCACAGCCTCATTTACCAACTGGAATATCCCAAGTCTACTTCATAATTATGCTTTTTATTCATCTCTGTAAATTCCATTTAGTGCTTTTTGGCAATTTCTTAACATAAATGCCCTGGATGTTGTTAAATTGGATTAATAGCTTTATAAGTAATATATATTATACATATATATTTAACTGTGGATGACTTGACTTGTATTGGAGCAATCACTTTCTTTAATACAGTACTCTATTATATGTTTAGAATTTATTTTATTGCAACTAATTTTTAACCTCAATATTTTACAACATCTCTTTATGATGTTAGTTTTATAAATAGAAGGACATGGAGAAGTGGGGGTTGTGGTCAGCCTTGGCTCTCCTCACATTGTTTTGGCCCGAGGCATGCCTGGGGATGGAATCATTTCAGGTGGATTAGAACCTGGATAAATAACCATGCAAGTCTTACAACAATACGTCCTCTTTAAAAAATGTATATTTTCAATGCGGATGGAGTATCAGGGTGAACAACTTCATTAGGCATGTGAAAGCACATTTTAGAAAAAGTACATTTGGTTGAAAATTATAAGCATCTCTCTGCATCAGCCGTTTTTGAATTTAAGGACAATCTTTCAATTAACTGAGCCTGCTGCTACATAGTAAAATGTAGTTTGAGTTCACAGCAGTTTGATTGGACATTCAGAATTACAGCTCCTGGAAGTTCTTAAAAGGTCACCTACTCCTTCTCCCTGCACTTAAGCAATTAAAATTGCACTTAAATATGGAGTGAAAGGACAGAAAGGGAAAAGCAGATTTATTGAAGACAAACAGTAGGCCAAGCACTGTTGGTACCAAGATGAATAAGTCAAGGCCCCCATCTCAATGAGTTCACAGACTGACTTGGTTTATGGGCTTGTAAACAAATAACTGAAATAATGTAAGTATAATTTTTACATAGTGCCCAGCACTTAAGTGCTCAGTAAATAGTAGCCCTTATTTTAGCTCTCAATAAAGTGCTCACCTAGTGTAAGACGTTATCAAGCTAATGTACAATAGTCCAAAGAAAACATGCTCACATTTTAGTCTGCAGGATCTCAAATTGAAGTGATTTCATTTGTTCATTCATTCTTGAAAGGCATTAAGTACAGTGTAGTGACTAAGAACATGGACCACCCTAGAGACTGCTTGGCTTCCGATCTAAGTGCTGCCACGTAACTAGCAAAACAGGGGACGTTTTACTCATTGTAAAACAAGGATGTAGCTACTTCATGAGGGTATTTTGATAGTTGATGAATTTACATAAATTGATACATGTAAAGTGCCTGACACAGAGAAAGTGCTTAACAAATCCAGAGGTTATTTCTGTCATATGTGTGTACATATATATCTTGGAGACCAAAAATGTTACGCCCTTTGCCCCAGCCACATCCTCAATATTTTCGCCCTGCTCTCTGTGCTCGTCACACAGCCTTCTTTGGTGTCCTTGACATGTCACAGTTTGCTCCTCCAGCCTGTGACCTTCGCTTATCCTGCCCCTTCTGCCTGGAAAACTATTCTTTCTTTTCTTTTTCTATACAATTTCTCGTAATCAGGTAAACTATCCCTTTCTTTGGGAAGTTCTTCCTGATTATTCAGTTTGAACCTGTTTCTTTGCTACCTGCTATCATTAAATGGAGTGCCTTCACTGCACTTAAGTCAGTTTGACATCGTTAGTTGATACTTTGATCAATGTTGGTCTTCCCTACTATAGGATGAGCCTGATGCGTGCGGGCATCTTATCTGGTTTTCTCAAAATTGTGTCCTAGTTCCTAGCGCAGTGCACAGTGAAGTGTATAGTAATCCTTCAAGAAATATGAATTGAAAGAATGAATAAATGTACTCGCCGTATTCTGATTTTAATAATATAGAATCTCCTACTTTAAATCTTCTATAATAAAGACCAAAGTTGGGTAAATGAGGCTAAGAAAGCAGTGTGTGGGTCCACTATCTCATTTAATTTTTAAAACAACCCTAGAAAATTAGGATTTTGCAGATGAAAAAGTTAAGCCTAAGTGTAATTTATGTAGCACAAGAATTCTAGTGAAAAGAGACCGGAACTGAAACACAGATATGGCTTACTCCATTCTTTTCTGCTTATTACACTTTTCTAAACAAAGCTCTATTAAGAGAGACAAGGCCTCATTTGTTAATGCGTTTTGGGGGTGAAGATAAAACTCCAGAAATTAATAATAAGTAAGATAACTAAGTGTAGCATTTTATCTTCCCTCTCCATTTCTAAGCAGCACAATTTTGATACTGGGTGCCACTGGCCTTACACATTCTCATAGTAAGTGTGTCTCTGAAGTTCTTTTGAACTGTTTCATAGCTGCATTTACAACAGTCTAAGAAATGGCACACTTTGTCTATAGAATGTGTTTTGGTTTCATCTCTCGTTCTCTAGCCTAAGGCCATAAATATAATATCTCAGGCCCTTGACAATGTGTCCTGAGCTGACAACTTGTGGATTCCATATTACAGCAAACCACAACCTAGAAATGTCCAAGGAGAAGGCTCTAACCCTCTAGTGAGTCTTGCAATGGCTGTTATATTTGTTAGAGGTAAACCCTCAGCCCTTAAATCGTTATTTCTTAATTTATAAAATAGTTTTAAATCATAAAACCATACACATATTTGGTAAAACAAAAATTCAAAAAGTAGTACAGAAAAGCATAAAATGGAAAGTTAAATGTCGCATTTCCAAACCATCTACTATTCCATCACCAGAGGCAACTTCTTTTAATGATTTCTGTTTTTACCTCTTTTTATGGTAATTAGTATTATACTTCAAATAAAATATTTATAACTCTATGTCTTTATCACTTTCAGATGGTATCCACTAACTTCCCACTATGAAAAATAAAGAATTTAAACCAATTATACTACCTCTCATCCCTCTCCTCCTCCCACTTCTTGTTTTTGTTGGTCATATTGTATAATTTTAATTTTTCTAGTAGCTACATTTTATCATGACATATTAACCTCAAGCCTCTAGTTAGTCTTTACGCATCATTGTTAATAATATCTACTTACTATACACAATATAAGATGAGGAAATTAGAACATCTTCATTTCCATCTCTGCTGCCTGTTTTCTACCAACTTCTATTGGCTAAACAATTTTTCATATTGCCAAGGTTTATAATATTTATATTCAATTCTATATTTATTTTTTCTTTCCACTTTTTGTCTATAGATGGACTCAAAAGTTTGAAAACAATATATATGGTATTTATATAATTATTATTACATAGATAATTCTTACTATGAAATTAATAATTATAGGATTTTCAGATTTCTGTGGGATAATGGCTACTACCTAAATTTGAATCACCAGACATCCTTCAGAAAACATTTGGGATGAGGGTCCAGCCCAGTGGTGAAGTGGTTAAGTTCAGCGTGCTCTCCTTTGGCAGCTCAGGGTTCACAGGTTCAGATCCCGGGCATGGACATACACCTCTCATCAAGCCATGCTGTGGCGGCGACCTACATGCAAAATAGAGGAAGACTGGCATAGATTAGCTTAGGGCCAATCTTCCTCAAGCAAAAAAACAAGAGTATTGGCTCTGAACATCCTCCAGAGTGGAGAGTCAGTTTTCAGAGACAATTCTCCATGGGGGTCTCAAGTTTCTGCACATTTTGTGAGCAAGACATTGATTGTACTGTGTTGCAGACTATCTTTTCAAGGATGTTTACAAACTGTCATAGAAAATAGAGATAGTATTTCCCTCAGGGAAAAAAAAAAAAAAAGCCAGGTTTGCCTTTGAAGATAAATACATCTAGATAAAATAAGATAAATCACCATCTAGAATATAGTGTGGCATGCTTACTACCCAGGATAAAAATTGGGTTTTTCAAAGCTTAGGGTTTCTCTCCTATAACACAACTAACTTCATGGGCATTGGATATTCTATGGCACTCTTTGTGTTGTTCTACGGAAACTGGGGCATAGAAAATAAGCACAAAAAATACTGATATTCTGATTATTACTATTTCTCTGGGTAATAAATAGTCCTTCGTCTCTGATCCAGGAGTCTTGTGTCTTCTACCAGCATGCATAAAACTGTCAGGTTAGCTTACAAGTAGGGTAACATTTCAGACTCTTCATTCTCGACAGTCAGGTGGGGACTGTAAGAAAGAGAAAAGAGTGCTATGGGGTTTTCCCAGTGGTGGCAAAACACAGATAACACCAACTAGGATTGCACCACAGAAAGAGATGGACCTATCCTGAGTGGTAAATACTGAGATCTGAGACCTGGTAGATCCAAGCAAATGGTTCCTGGAAACTGAAAAGAAAGGGCCTTGAAAAGTATGCATGACTAGATGTGGCAGTTTGGGGGAAGGCAACACTCTGAGAAAGAAGGCATGCACCAGTTAGAGTGCCCCCTAGAGGTGAGTGGAAAGAAGGAAATAGAGGTGAATGAGGGCCCCTTTGAAGCAAGATAGTATAAAGAATCAGAAGACAGATCAAAAATAAAAAAATTTTTCTTGAAAAATAAAAGCCCTGGGGCCACCTGGTGGCACAGCAGTTAAGTGCACATGCTCTGCTGCAGCCCAGGGTTCGCAGGTTCGGGTCCCGGGCGCACACCGATGCACCGCTTGTTAAGCCATGCTGTGGCAGCGTCCCATATAAAGTAGAGGAAGATGAGCACGGATGTTAGCCCAGGGCCAGTCTTCCCCAAGAAAAAAGGGGAGGATTGGCATCGGATGTTAGCTCAGGGCTAGTCCTCCTCACAAAAAAAATAAATAAGTAAATAAAAGCCCTTCATCCTCCACTATAGCAACAAAAGAGAGAACAATTAAAACTGAGAAACCTAGTAAGTCTCCATATCCCTCCCTCATCCATTACCCTCTTTTCCAATGTGTATGGAACACTGATATCTATTAGCCCACAAAGAAAGCTTTAATAAATTTCGTTAAGTAAAAACAACAGAAATAGTATTTTCTGATCACAATAGAATAAAATTCAAGAAGATAACAAAACCATAAATACAAAAGAACACTTCCACTTAGAGTTTTCTAAGTAACTCTTGGGGCAAAGGGAAAATGTAAACATAAATTACAGAATTTCCTAAAATAATGTTAATATAAGCTACACAAATATCCAATCTGTGGGATATAACTAAAGCAACACTCAGAGGAAAATTCATTGCTTTCAATATTTATATTAATAAAAATGAAATGATACAAATAAATAAAATTAATTTCTTACTCAAAGGTAGAGCAAGAACCAAAAATTAACTAAACAAAAGATGAAAATAATAAAAATAAGTAAAAATTTATGAGTTAGAATAAGGAAAACAAGACAACTAATAAATGAAGTTGGTTCTTTGAAAATTTTAATAGAATACATAAATGAGTAGCTGATCTAAACAAGAAAAAAATGAGAAACTACACATACTTAAATAAGAAAAGACAAAGAGAAAATAACCATTTAAACAGAAGAAATTTTAAAAATCATGAGACGACTTTGCACAACTTTATGCAAATAAATTTAAAAACAAAGGAAATTGATGTAAAAAAAAAAATAGAGACCAATTTGAAAGAAGCAATAAAGTTATCTAAAAGCTATTCTCTAAAACTAACACACCAGCCCCAGATGGTTTCTCAGGGGAAATCTATCAGACTTCAAAGATGAGATAACCCCAATCCCACATAAACTGTTCCAGAGCAAAGAAAAAAGAAAAACATATAAATACTTCTTTTAATGTCATGAGTATAATATTTATATCTAATCTGATAAAACCTACACAAGAAAAAGCAACTAAAGTCAAACTTCGCTTATAAACATTTTATTATAAATGTTTTCTGGGCCTGCCATAACAAAATACCACAAATCAAGTGGCTTAAACAACAGAAATTTATTTTCTCACAGTGCTGGAGGCTGGAAGTCCAAGATCAAGGTATCAACAGATTTGTTTCTCCTAGGCCTCTCTCCTCAGCTTGCAGATGGCCACCTTCTCACTGTGTCCTCTGATATCTTTTCTCTGTACACACACACCTCAGGTGTCTCCTCCTCTTCTTATAAGGACACAAGTCAGATTGGATTAGGGCCCCATTCTTATGACCTCATTTAACCTTAATTACCTCTTTTAAGGCCCTATCTCCAAATACAGTCACCTTGGGGGTTACGGCTTTAACATGTGAATTTGGGGAAAACACAATTCAGTCCTTAACAAACATTTTTCAATATTCCTAAATAAAATGTTAGCAAACACTTCAGTAGCACACAAAAATATAATTATACCTTATTCATTACTAAATAGAGTATATCACAAGAATGCAAGAATACGGTTATCAGCCAAAAACGACAGAGGCATTTTCCCTCCGACTAAAGTAGTCTCACCTCTAGGAATCTGCATTGAAGGTATTTCTCTACATATATAAAACAACATTTGCACACAGTTATTGATTGTAGCATTTTGTGATGACACAAGACTGCAAACAACCCAAATGTTCATCAATAAGAGATGGTTTGAATAACCCATAGTACATCCAGAGTTTATTGCAGCAATAGAAAAGATGAGAAGATGATAAATACACTGCTATTGAGTGATCTTCAGGATATATTATTACATGAAAAAGTAAGGTGCAATACAGTGTAAACAGAATGCTACCTTTTGTATAAGAAAAGAGAGAAAAAATATATACATACATACATATGTGTGCATAAGAAACAAGTATACGTATTTATATATATAATACATACACACGTGAATATTTATTTTTGAAAAAAGAAATGTTTATGGATGGAGGGGGAGAAAAGAATGGAGAGGATAGAGATATAAGTGAGACTTCTCTGACTATGTTTTTAAATAAAATTTTGACTTTAACGGCATGTTCATCCTCTGTGAAATATGTTCTAAAGACAAAAAGAACAGCAAAAAAATCTTAAGTCTCACTCACTAGTTCTGTTTTTAGTAGTAATAATGATGCTGTCATTTTAGGGGTTACCAGAACTACATTCTACAGTGTCTAGTAAGATGAGTTCAGCGAGCGTCAGATTTAAAATCTGGTATTTCCTTATAAATGAGGTGAATAAATGAACAAATGAAGAAGGTGCATTACAAAACAATGCGAGGAGGAGGGCATAGGAATGGTGGTGGCCGTAGCCAAATTTTTGTACGAGAAGGAAGAAGAAAAATCTAGTACTCTTTCTTTTTCAGCTTTAGTCAAAAAGGTAACAATTGTATGTAATTTTTAAATCTAAAGTCAACAAATACTCAAGTTTTGAGACGCTTAACACCTTAACTCAGGCCATAAATGTGTTTATGCTTATGTACTGATGACATTTGAGAAGCTGAAAGAATGTATTGCAATATGTGTTCTGAAGGACACTCCATGATGCCATTTCCTGGCTACATGAAATTAGTCTGACCCAGAATGACCTCTATCATATTCCTAAATAAGATGAATGATAAGAATTAAGAAAGTTCTCCATATATTTCTGGATAGGACATCCAGAAAACTAATCCAAACTTTTGGGTTTCAAGAGCATCATCTTCCTATTTTGGAGACCATACCTATCACACAAGGCAGGTAGAGGCAGTGAGTATCTTGAATGATAGAGCTTGGATGACAGAATAAGAATGATGAAATTATACAAAAACAAATATGGAAGACTGTATTTCATTTAAAAAATTTAATTCTACAAATTCAAGATGGGAGAAACCAGGTTTAACTGCTGTTAATTTTATTCGGCTTTATTTTATTTTATTTTACTTTATTAATTTTTGGAGAGTTGTCCATGATTGAGAATGAACCAACACATTATGATGTAGGTGTGGAAAGATGAATACAGTCATAGACTTTAAGAAAGGAAATACTAACCAGAACAAGAGAAATATCAACTCCCTTCCTCTACACTGCAAACCAAATCTAGATACTCTTTAATTCTAGGCATCTCATTTTATTAATGATACTGATGAAGTGTAAATGATTCAACATTCTGACTTCTTAGTATCTTGACCTTTTTGTCTTCAATGACCTGTCCCCCAACTCTCCTTAGCCTCCCACTGCCATGGTGGTAGGAGACAGAGTGAGGAGGGATCTGTACATAGTTGACCTATGTTGATTCTCTTGTACTAAACTACTGGTTCTCAACCCTGGCTGCACGTTAGTATTACCCGGGCAGGGGTCGGGGTAGGGTGGGGGGCATTAAAATATATTCGTGTTTGAAACTCACTCTAAAATAATTAAAACAGAATTGGGGTAAGAGGTAGGAGGAGATCTGGGCAATTTTGTAAGTTCCACAGATGTTTCCAGTGTGCAGTCAGGGCTGAGAATGCCTGTCCTAAACAGATCCTATGGGCTCCTTGGACAGGGATTAGAATTTCCTTGACAGTGCGGTGAGATCTGAAAGAGGTGTGCTTGCCTAGCTCATGTATTTTCAGATTCTGATTTATTAAAACAAAGTGGGAAAATACACTGAGCTATTTAGGCATTATGTTCTGGGTACTTTCCCAAAACATTAACTTATGTCCCAAGAATTTATAAACCTCATTTATCAGAGAAGGGAAAAGAATACTTGGGTAATATTTTGATGGAAGCTTTTGAATCCAGTATTGTAAATAAAGCCGATGAGATGTTTTTTCTAGGTCAAATACTAAAAGTTTTGGTGATTTACCATAAACATTTCACAATAAGAACATGATCTATTAACTACCTCAGTAAAATACTGGGGTAGTTAAAGTTAAATACTTTTTTTTTTTAAGAGCTGTTTAGCGTGACAGTTTTGAATTACAAACATACACTATGGGGTTGAATGTCTTAGAGGAATGAGAGAGGAAGTTAGTCTCACAAGTATAGGCTGATAAAGGGGACAGAAAGGATGTAATTAAATGTAAAATGAATATATACTTTGTTTTCTTAAGAATGAAGCAAGTGGTAAAAACTGTGGTAGATCTTTTAATCTGTTGCTATGCCAACAGAAAAATGTTAAATGGATCCAAGAAATGGGACAATTTTCAGGAATATAAGCACAACCTATTTCTAATAAGTAAAATTGCATTCATATTATCCCCCCCAAGGGGATAGAGTCTTGAGGGAATTAGTGCAGAATTAATTGATCAGGGTTTTTTTTCTCTAACCACATCAGGCATGAGACACAGAATCTCACGCTATATTTCTCTGCCATCTAGATCTGGATTTAGGTTACACTTTTTGAGGATTGTGGGCAGCACTGTTACCCAGTGTGTAGGTAGCAGGACAGCGTGTTTCTACCATTTTAAGACGGATTAACACATATAATGAGACAGAAGTCAATAAATCTCGACCTGTATTTCTCAGCATAATACCAAGATGATATAGTTTTCAAATATAAAAACATCTTAATAAAATACATCTCCAATGCAAATTACCAGCATCCGTTCTGAGTCAAACAAAGACAAGCATTATTTTTCCTAAGAAGAAACAAAGATTAAAATGAAAGATGACCTGAAATCTACAAATTAAAGAAAATTAAAATTATAAATTCACTCAAATTCTATTTATATGAGACAGGATTTTAACAATTGGATATTCAGTGCTATGATCAACTTCTTCATAGCTTTCTCACAAATAAATGCAAACATTTCTTTTTTTCAGGGAAAGTTCTTTTATTTATATTGTAAAAATACATTTAGGAAAACATTTTAGTACATTCAGAGGGTCTTTCCTTAAACTCAGGAATAGATTGTCCAGCAAAATGAAGACAAAAATTTAGTTCAATTGCCTTTCCTGAAGATATTTCTGTATAGAAAGAAATAGATAATTCACAGTAATTAAAGAGTATTTTCAATTAAATGCTTGTCTGTATAGGTGAGTCTGCCTTATTGCCTATGAGAGAAAAACCCCTACTTCAGCTTCTTTTCAAATGTTTATTTTTAAACGACTTAATTATCTAATGGAGCTACTGAACTATGATTCTCTATCATATTGTGATTATTTCTTTATTCTGAAGCTGAGAAAACATCTGAAAGCGGGTAGCATGAGGAGAGAAGTGGCATTCTTTTCTTTTCCACTAGGTTTTCTATCATCTATCCTTACTTTTTGCTTTATTTTTTAAACACGTGGAGCTGAACAGATCCACAAATACACTGTCTGAGCTCATTTTTAAATCCTGAGCATATTCACACAGAGAGAAGGATTGCCTGTTGGCTATTGCATATCCCCTAGCTTCACTTTATCTTTGTTTTCTGAATGGTGAGCCACTACTATTACTTACATTCATATTACATGATAAATGACAGATTTATCATTATATTAGCACCCTTTAGCAGCCAGCTAACGTGACTTTGCATTTATTTAAGAAATATAAGCTCAAAGGAAACATTGGCCTTAAACGACACACTAGAACAGATGGACCTAGTAGATATATACAGAACATTCCATCCAAAAACCGAAGAATACACGTTCTTTTCAAATGCACATGGAACATTCTCCAGGATTGATCACATATTAGGCCACAAAAAAAAGTCTCCATCAATTTAAGAAGACTGAAATAATACCAAGCATCTTTTCTGACCACAACGGTATAAAACTAGAAATCAACTATAGGAAGAAAATCAGAAAAGCCACAAATACGTGGAGATTAAACAAAATGCTACTGAACAACGACTGGGTTAACGAAGAAATCAAAGAAGAAATCAAAAAATACTTGGAGACAAATGAAAATGAAAATACAACATGCCAGAATTTATGGGATACAGCAAAAGCGGTTCTAAGAGGGAAGTTTATAGCAATACAGGCCTATCTCAACAAACAAGAAAAATCTCAAATAAACAATCTAAAAATGCACCTAAAGGAACTGGAAAAAGAAGAACAAACAAAGCCCAAAATCAGTAGAAGAAGAGAAATAATAAAAATCAGAGCAGAAATAAATGAAATAGAGACCAAAAAAACAATAGAAAAAATTAATAAAACCAAGAGCTGGTTCTTTGAAAAGATCAACAAAATTGACAAACCTTTAGCTAGACTCACCAAGAAAAAAAGAGAGAAGGCATAAATAAGTAAAATCAGAAATGAAAGAGGAGAAGTTACAACAGACACCTCAGAAATACAAAAGATTATAAGAGAATACTATGAAAAGCTTTATGCCAACAAATTCGACAATCTGGAAGAAATGGATAAATTCTTAGAATCATACAACCTTCCAAAACTGGATCAAGAAGAAGTAGAGAATTTGAATAGACCAATCACCAGTAAGGAGATCGAAACAGTAATCACAAACCTCCCCAAAAATAAAAGTCCAGGACCAGATGGCTTCCCTGGTGAATTCTACCAAACATTCAAAGAAGACTTAATACCTGTCCTTCTCAAACTCTTCCAAAAAATTGAGGAGGGGGGGAAGCTCCCTAACTCATTCTACAAAGCTGACATTACCCTGATACCAAAACCAGACAAGGACAACACAAAAAAAAAAGAAAATTACAGGCCAATATCACTGATGAACATCAATGCAAAAATCCTCAACAAAATACTAGCAAATCGCATACAACAATATGTTAAAAAGATTATACACCATGATCAAGTGGGATTTATTCCAGGTATGCAGGGATGGTTTAACATTCGCAAATCAATCAACGTGATACACCACGTTAATAAAATGAAGAATAAAAATCACATGATCATCTCAATAGATGCAGAGAAAGCATTTGACAAGATACAACATCCATTTATGATAAAAACTCTGAATAAAATGGGTATAGAAGGAAAGTACCTCAACATAATAAAGACCATATATGACAAACCCACAGCTAATATCATTCTCAATGGTGAAAAACTGAAAGCTATCCCTCTAAGAACAGGAACCAGACAAGGATGCCCACTGTCACCACTCCTATTTAACATAGTACTGGAAGTCCTAGCCAGAGCAATCAGGCAAGAAAAAGAAATAAAAGGGATCCAAATTGGAAAGGAAGAAGTGAAACTGTCACTATTTGCAGATGACATGATTTTATATATAGAAAACTCTAAAGAATCCACCAGAAAACTCTTAGAAGTAATAAACGAATATGGTAAAGTTGCAGGATACAAAAATCAACATACAAAAATCAGTTGCATTTCTGTACACTAACAATGAAGTAGCAGAAAGAGAAATTAAGAATACCATCCCATTTACAATTGCAACAAAAAGAATAAAATACCTAGGAATAAACTTAACAAAAGAGGTGAAAGATCTGTACACCGAAAACTATAAAACATTTCTGAAAGAAATTGAAGACGACACAAAGAAATGGAAAGATATTCCGTGCTCTTGGATTGGAAGAATTAACATAGTTAAGATGTTCATACTTCCTAAAGCTATCTATAGATTCAATGCAATTCCTATCAAAGTTCCAACAACATTTTTCACAGAAATAGAACAAAGAATCCTAAAATTTATATGGAACAACAAAAGACCGTGTATAGCTAAAGGAATCCTGAGAAAAAAGAACAAAGCTGGAGGTATCACACTCCCTGATTTCAAAATATACTACAAAGCTATAGTAACCAAAACAGCATGGTACTGGCACAAAAACAGACACACAGATCAATGGAATAGAATCGAAAGCCCAGAAATAAACCCACACATCTATGGACAGCTAATCTTTGACAAAGGAGCCAAGAACATACAATGGGGAAAAGAAAATCTCTTCAAAAAACGGTGTTGGGAAAACTGGATAGCCACATGCAAAAAAATGAAAGTAGACCCTTACCTTACACCATACACAAAAATTAACTCCAAATGGATTAAAGACTTGAATGTAAGACCTGAAACTATGAAACTTCTAGAAGAAAACATAGGCAGTACGCTCTTCGACATCAGTCTTAGCAACATATTTTCAAGCACGATGTCTGACCGGGCAAGAGAAACAATATAAAAAATAAACAAATGGGACTACATCAAACTAAAAAGCTTCTGCACAGCAAAGGAAACCATCAACAAAATGAAAAGACAACCTAACAATTGGGAGAAGATATTTGCAAACCATACATCTGATAAGGGCTTAATCTCCAAAATAGATAAAGAACTCATGCATCTCAACAACAAAAAAACTACCAACCCAATTAAAAAATGGGCAAAGACCTGAAGAGACATTTCTCCAAAGAAGATATACAGATGGCCAACAGACACATGAAAAGATGTTCAAAATCACTAACTATCAGGGAAATGCAAATCAAAACTACAATGAGATATCACCTCACGCCCATCAGAATGGCTATAATTAACAAGACAGGAAACAACATGTGTTGGAGAGGATGTGGAGAGAAGGGAACTCTCATACACTGCTGGTGGGAGTGCAAACTTGTGCAGCCACTATGGAAAACAGTATGGAGTTTCCTCAAAAAATCAAGGATAGAACTACCATATGATCCAGCTATCCACTGTTGGGTATTTATCCAAAGAACTTGAAAACACCAATTTGTAAAGGTACATGCACCCCTGTGTTCATTGCAGCGTTATTCACAACAGCCAAGACTTGGAAGCAACCTAAGCGCCCATCAAGGGACGAATGGATGAAGAAGATGTGGTATATATACACAATGGAATACTACTCAGCCATAAGAAATGATGAAATCCAGCCATTTGTGACAACATGGATGGACATTGAGGGTATAATGCAAAGTGAAATAAGTCAGAGGGAGAAGGTCAAATACCGTATGATTTCCTTCATTAAGTAGTAGATAATAACAACAATAAACAAACACATAGGGACAGAGATTGGATTGGTGGTTACCAGAGGGGAAGGGGAGAGGGAGAAGGGTGAAAGGGATAAAATGGTACATGTGTGTGGTGAGGGGTTGTAATTAGTATTTTGGTGGTGAACATGATGTAATCTATGCAGAAATAGAAGTATAATGACGTACACCTGAAATTTTTACAATGTTATAAACCAATGTTACTGCAATAAACAAAAAATTTAAAAAAAAAAGAAATATAAGCTCCACTTACACCTATTTCTATATTTAGTGTACATTATTTCTTGAAATATCTAGATCATGGGATACAGTTTTAGCTTATGTTAGTTACCAAAAAAAATAAGAGATTTGGTGAACAGACATGGTCATCATATCCTTAAACATGCCTGATTCTCCAGTCTTATGTCACAAACTGTGTCGCCCCACCCCAAACAGTAGCATTTTGGAAAAATTTTAATGAGCATGGTCGAATACGTACGGAAGGATGTGATCTATACCAATGGTATTCAAACTTCTTAACGACAGAGAACTTTCTTTCTGAATAGATCCTGATATATAAAAAGATAAACAACAATGACCCTCACTCTTGGCTCTCCTGGCCCCTTGGGTACCACCAAAAAATCTTAGCGTTCTGCTACAGATAGTTTGAAACCCACTGGACTTAATTTTCATCATATTCTTTCATCATTCTTTCGTCATATTTTTTTCTACATTTCCCTTTCAACATGGAGTACTATATATTCCAATCTGTAAAGGTTTGGAAACTCCACCATCTCAGTGAGTCAAGATTTTTCTGCATCTTCTGTCTCATGTTTTGTTCAACCTCTCCATGCCTCTGTTTCCTCATCTGTAAAATGGAGAGTATAGTAGTACTTAACTTTTGTATTATATTTATACATTAAGTGTAATATATAATTAATATTATTTAATAGCACATAAACATATTTATATATTATATAGTTGTATAGTATAATACAATAAAATATATTTTTTATTTATATGTAAAAAGTACTCCGGACAATAAGCAGTAAATAAAGCATTTGTCAAATAGAAAAATAAATGCTTGAGTGGAGTTGATGTAATTTTATCAGAATAGAAGCAACATGTTTTCTATAAAAGGCCAAAATATTATTTTCTATTTTGTTTCTAATTGTATTTTTTTAGACTAGTCCATATTTTGTTGCTTTCCAAGGTTGAGTTACACTAATGTTGATGTGAAGTATTCAGGAAATGACTGTTCACAAGGCTTTCATTTTCCATAAATGGACATTTTCAAAAGTGCAGAGGCTCAGCTACACATGGGAAGATATTTGGGGTTATTTTTCCCCTCAGCCATGCCCCCAGTCAATCTCATCATGCACACTATGCTGTAGCTTGTTCTCATCAGTTTTGTCTGTCAGAACCCTGAGGAGCTTAATGTCATCTCTAAACCAGTGATTTCATTGTTTACTCTATTTTCAGAACACTTATAACATGACAAATATGGCAGCAGCCCTGGGCCTTCAGAGACACCTCTGTTTTTACTTCTCTCTCCTACATTTTGTTTACTTTATATCCTTTAATGAGGACTGGGATCCTGATTGGTTTAACTCTTAGGATGATTCCAAGGATCTTTTCCTTGGGAACGAGTAGGAAGGAAGAAAATAATTTGTGTCAAAAATTCCTTAGTGGCTTAGATATCTAGAGGAACAGGGAAGGAAAAAAAAAAATTAAATACATGAAGGTAAAAGGCCCAACGCCGGAACAAGGGCAAGAGCCTGGATGCCAGAGATGTCAGATTGTCTTTTCTTCCTGCATTTTTGTCATAATTGTATTTTTTTTTTCTGTTTATCAGGTTACCTTAGGGGTTCCTAGGCTCTTTGACATGATTTTGAGTAAATTTAACAGCTGCTTAGGGTACCCACCATTTAATGACAAAAGAAATTCAGACCACAAACTGCCGTCTGGAGGAATTTATGAATGAAACCACAGTTCTGTGTAAGAACACACAACGAACTGTCAGAATTTGGAGGGATCTTACACCAAAATCACATTTCAGAAAATTTTATAACTGGACTGTCCGTCTGGTATCCTGGGTATTTCAAATAGAAACCCTTCCTGTTTTCTGTATTCACTCAGGGGTTAAAAATAAAAACAACAAACTTTCAAAGCAATGAATCTTTCTACTTTAATGTGTTCAGAAAAAAAACCTGTTTTTTAAAACACTGTTTCAAAAAACAAAAAAAAAAACAAAAGCCTTATTCCAGAGGAGACATGGTGATTGAATTGTCAGACTCATTATTGATAGAAAACATTTCTAAAACCGAATGGGTTAATTCTACTAAGGGGGAAGCTCAAGGAAGGCCTACAAAAGTTTTATTTTTTTACTATATTCTATTTGAGGTCATTGTATGGAAATGCTAAAATTTTAGCTAATAATTTGAAGTACACAATTTAATTGTGATTCAACAAATGTTTATTAAGCACCAACTATGTGGAAGTCACTGTGCTAGAGGTTGCACTAGACTCCTTGGAGGTGCAAAAGTGTACAAATTATTCTTTATATCATTCCTTGAAAGAACATACAATCTAGTGAAGAAAGTATTACGTGTCCACAAATAACTATTATAACAATAATATCTAGTGCTTGCTAAGGGCTATGCACTAAGTGCTTTACCTGTATTAATGCATTTGATCCTCACCACAACCTTAAAGTTTACAAATGAGGAAACCAAAGCACAAAGAGGCTAAGTGACTTGTCCAAAAACCACAAAGCTATTAATGATAGAGCTGAGCTTGAACCCAAGCAGTCTGGCCCCCAAATCCACACTCTGAACTATCCTTTCCTCTCAATTCTATCCAACAAATTGTATGTTGTAAGTGTCAAAGAAGAGTTACAGAGTACAGTGAGAATTAAGAAAGAAGACTAATAATCAGGAGCCTATGAGGAAAACATTTCTCAGCTGGGCTGGCTAAGTTCCACTGTGACAGGAATTTGCATGAGGCCCACAGAAGTTTGCTTTTCCTTATAGTTCTTGGTCAAGGTGTTATAGTCTGATCATATTAGTCACCATAATAATAATATCTTATGTGTCTTAGTTCATTCGGGCTGCTATAACAAAATACCATAGACCGGGTGGCTTATATTCAACAGAAATTTATTTCTCACAGTTCTGGAGGCTAGAAATCTGAGAACAGGGTGCCAGCAGGGTTGGGTGAGGGCCCTCTTTGAAGTTGCAGACTTCTCGTTTTATCCTCACATGACTAGCTCTCTGGGACCTCTTTTATAAGGGCACTAATGCCATTCATGAGGGCTCTGCCTTCCTGACCTAATCACCTCTCAAAGGCCCCAGATCTTAATACTATCACCTTCGGGATTAGGTTTTCAACATATGAATTTCAGGGGAACACAAACATTCAGACCATAACACTTTACATGGTAGTTCTTTTTCATTTACTAAGCATAGGAATTATTATTTCCATCTTACAGGTGAAGAGAGCAAGGCTTGAGTAGTTTAAGTTTTTTCCCTGAGTTCCATAATAACTAAGTTGCAGAGAAGAGTATCAAAGATAAATATTGAGTTGGATCCTAAAACAGTAGAAGTATTTCAGTAGGTAAAAATATGGTGGAATTTTAGGGAAAGGTTGAAAAAGGCGCAGATTCAAGAGCAGATAGGTTAAAAACCTATCTTCAAGGAGGAAGTTGTGGGTAGTCTAGTTTGCCTGGGACATAGGATTCATCTAGGAGATAAGACGTTGGCTTTGGTTTCATAAACGTTCACTTTACGATGATGGCAATGATCTCCAAGAGAAAAAATCCAATAAGCAACAGGAAATATGAGAATGGGGCTCTGGAGAGTTGTTGGTGCTGGCAATAAAAGACTGAAACTTATCTTGTGGAAGTAATAATTGAAGCTGTGGGAAAAGACAGAATTACTAAGGGAGAGAAAGTAGAGCTAGGGTTATAGAGGGAGGCCAAGAGACATGTCAACGTGTAGGATAGAAGAAAGAGGAGAAAACCATGATTAAAATAGAGGACAGTCATAGGACCAGAAAATAGAATAAGATAACAGTGACTGAGAAGGCAAGAGAAGACTTCAAGAAGGACTGGGTGGCCAAAATGTCAAATGCTATATTTTTTATCATACAAAAGAGAAAAGAAACATCATGTGCCTTTAAATACACACACACACACACACACACACACATATATGCAAAATGTCTACCCACACTGATTCTTTAAATGTCGTTTACTTATAGTCAGGCAACTTATCCTGGGAAACAACTTCATAAAACATTATCAAAAATGTATATGAACTTGAAGTTCTCCCTTGTGAGGAAAAAAATTAAAACATACCTGGAGTCACCAAAAAATATTGAAATTTTGTAAGAATCCTAAGCACAGTAATACATTGTTTTCTCCAATATACATCGGGTAATTTAAAGATAAAACCAATAGTTTGTTTAAAAATACAATATAAGTCTTTATAATAGCGTGTCATATGACCCAGCCTTCAGTCAATCAAAATGTAGTCAACGGCGCACATGAGACATATACGTTCAGGCAAGTCTCATATTCAGATAATTTTTCTCAAGTGAGTTGAAATTACCTTAGGTAGGAGACCTTCAGCCCAGGCCTCTCCAAATATCTCAATAAAGTGAGTACTTTGCTTTCTCCTCACCCCCAAAAAAGCTATCGGCCAATTGGCTTCTAGAGTTTCTGTTTGCTTTCCAACTCACACATACTCACACATCATTTTACCCTAACGACTCACCAAATCCTTAGCAATTTCAACACATACACTATATATCCCGGACATTAAAATTATACTTACCAAGTTTAACAGAATGTACTAAAGGCAGAATTGAAGTACTAATTGTACATTTGATTTTTTTTAATCAAGATCTTCCTCTGTCCTCTATGCAGACCTGAAATATTGTTCTCAAAAAGGAATTTCCTTTCTCTCTTTCCTACTCAACCATCCTCTCCCTCCTTTTTCCTGCCTCTGTTTTCCTGCCTTTGTTATTCTGTGTAAAACTGAACACAGAAATCACATTCATATTTCTTCCTAATGATAGCAACATTTATTCCTGGAGGCTTTCTTAGCTAACCCGTTTCACCTGCGGCGGTCTTAGGTAAATCTCAGATTGGAATTTCTATACCAATCTAAATGGATCCTTTCTCATCTTGCCCCTAGGCCTCTGAGGTATGGAATCGGCAGTGTGTTCCGATGCTGTTCAACGATAAGGCAAGAACAGAGATTAGATGTGTTCTGAACTGTATTCATGTTCTCTCTTTTTAGTTGCCTAGGAGAAGGAAGAAATCTTTAGAAAAATATTTCAGAAAATCTTTTCTGAATTGATATGTAGTGCATTTCTCCTTCTTTATACAAGGTGACAGTGTGTGTGAGATGTAAAGATGAGTTTGCTCAGGCAATTACCCCTCGTTGATAGCAGATTATTTCCTCTGGCAAACTCGAAAATAACTTGTTGGTGTATAAGTTACTGCTGTTCTGGGGATGTAGTAATTTACTCTCCTGCCTTTTTTATGAGCACATTTATTTTAATCAGTAGAGTTCAGAATAGCTCTTTTTCATCTAACTCCATCTCTTTTGGAGTTATGCACCTTCTAACGTATAAGGAAGGAAGGTCCTTTTGCACACACAGGAGAAAAGAGGCATGATATATTACTTAAAAAATGGTCTTTGCACAGGAAATCATATCCCATGATCTTTTTTTCTATGTTAAAAACACATTTATTCTGTACAGCTCTAACTCAGATTATTTTTCTGACCAAAACAATGTCTCACCTCAGAGCAACTTAACATTATCTTTCACTCTGGGAACTGATAACAGAATAGTTACACATGTAGAATGAAGGAGAACATGAAAGAAGTCAGGTTGGCAAAGCTGATACAACTTTTAAAAAATGTTGCAGGTTATATCCCTTACTGAATGCCTGTAGGATGAAAGCAAGCTGAGGAGTTTACTCCCTCCATCATTTTGCATATGAAAAAGGAAAGAATCAAGAAAAGAAAAAGAAGACTTTTCCATGGCATCTAGGAACTTTGATGGAGATCAAACAAATATTTTAACTAAGATCCTTTGCCTTTCTATTATATGGCCTCTTCTAAGGGGAAGCCTTAGCCATCCCCTGACAGAGCTCTTGCTAATTCTAATAGAGGTATAGAGAAAGCAAAATTCATTTTCTAACATTAATCCTTGGCTGGCTCAGTCCAGAAGAAACCGCATGCTTTACTTATAATAAAGTTCAGTACATAATAAAGAGGTGGATCATTTATTTTTCTATGGTACATAGCAACAATGACAAGGTTAGTGACTCCACTCAAGTCTTTCCTAGGGAAGGGCAAAGTTTGGCTGATTGAGCACAGACACCAATAGCTGAGAGCTATGTATTCTTGACGGTATCTGCTGCTGATCACTTATGTTGTTGATGCTCTATTTTCCCAGTTGTAAAACACTGAGAAGTAATTTCTCTCTCATCTTCAGGATTATTAAGAGGACAAAGGAAAACTAAGAATGCAGAAGCATATAGCTTTCTTGAAAATAAAAGGACTATAATTTGAAAGCATTATTTCCTTGTGCTTCTTCCATCGAAAGTTTTCATTTAGGTGAAAGCAGAATATCATAAATAATTTTCTTCTTGAGAAAAAAAATTGGGAAAAAGAGAAGAATTAAGAATTGCAAGATTGTTTTACAAATAGTTCTGTGACTCTTTTCATATAAAATGTATCTGGACAAGTCAACAGGATAAATAAAATCACCCATGGCAATTTATAAAGACAATTCAACATACATCCACATCAGAGGTAACATTTTCATCTAGAAATCACATGCATCAATGTGTTAAATATATTAATATAATTAATATAAACAAAACAGTGGCAAGGTTTTTACATTTCTTTTGTCGTAGAAATTCTCATATCTGTCTAGCAGTAAATTTGCTTTCCATGCCTAAGGTGATTGCAAGGATTCAGCCTAAATCTATGCTGTAGCAGGAATGCATGGCATATTTTTTTAATATTTCAAAAGTAGTGAGTTTTTAAATCTATTCTCTTTCACAAACTGTTGTCAAATCTAGAAATATATGCTAAACAGATGCTCAGATTTCTTTAATGTGAACCCTCTACCAATAGAAGTAGGAAATATATATATATCTCAGTTCCGTTATATCTATCAATAACTACGCTTGTGATTAACTTCTTCAATATATTGATTTTGAATATTACACAATTTGAATCATGCAGCCTTGTATGTCTAATGTCTGATGAGTATAAACAATTTAAATTTTAATATACTATAAATGTCAATCCTATTATTTGACTGGTATTTAAAAGTAATGAAATTAATGAAAACCATTTTATTTCAGTGATATACTTGTCAAGAACTTTGCCAGTAACAAACACCATACAAGTCTCAAATAATTAAAGAGTAGCTGGATTATTTAATATGGAAATTATGGGAAATTAAAATTTCTGGGAGTTTCTACTATGATTCCCTACCAAAGGAGGTGAGAAAAGCAAAACAGAATCATCAAAGAAAAATAGAACTTCCTCATAGAGATTCCAGGAAAAAATAAACTAAATTGATAAAATAACATAAAAAGCCACAAAGACTGATAATTGTATAAGGGAGAAAACTATCACATCTCATTTATTAAAAAATAGAATGTGAAGGACACTAAATCATCTCTGAAAAATAGCTTCTTTTCCTCTATTCTGGAATCTAATCTCACACCACAGCTCCAAGCAGTTTCGCCAACAGGAAAGCTGGTTTCTCAAGTGACTCAATTTAATCCTTTTAATCCCAACCCAACTATACAGAATATAACAATCATCAGTAAATTTAAATACTAGTACTAATAAAACTTTAAATGATATAATTAGCTGGACAACTTTCTTACATTTAAGCATATCAACCTATTTAAGGGAGATATTTATCTACAAGAATTAAAATCATATAAATTAAAAAGATGCTTCTATATTACCAGCACTAGTTTGAAATACTTAATACTGGCTCCATAAGAGTGATAGATTTAAATACCATTAGCTACATTATTATCTGTTGAAAAGGCAAGTGAGTGGGAAGGGTAGAGGGAAGAATCAAATAACTATTGTACATCTTGGGAGCTGGCCCCATGGTCTAGTGGTAAAGTTCGGCATGCTCTGCTTCAGCAGCCAGGGTTCAGTTCCTGGGCGCAGAACTACGCTGCTCATCAGCTATGCTGTGGTGGTAACTCACATATAAGGTAGAGGAAAATTGGCAGAGATGTTAGCTCAGGGTGAATCTTCCTTGGCAAAAAAAAAAAAAAAAAAGATAACATTTAGTAGCAGCAGTTAGGCCAGTATGGGCCAGAAATCTACTGAAAAAGAGAATGTATACAACAGAACTGCACCCAGGAAGCTGGGCGATAAAAAACTAGCCACTGCTACTGACGTTTTCTCTTCTTTCCTGTTGTTTTCACCAAGGGTGCTGGGACGGGATGGAATCATCTTCAGGAAAAACTCCATCTACTAGAGAAAAAAGAAACTCCATCTACTTAGTCATGAAAAAAATCATCTCTGAAGCCAGGCAGCTTGGAGTAGAATCCCAGGGCCACCCCTTACCAGCTGGTGACCTTGAACGATTTATGGGATATCCTTTCTATGGAAAAAAAGAGATGGGGGGGATGCGGGGAGGAAGAGGAAAGTTTCCCATTTATAAAAAGTAGTAATACCCTTGTTTGAAGATTAAATGAATTATTAACTATAAAATGCCTAGAACGATGCCTGGTAGATAGTAATTCCTCAGTAGATATTAGCTAATGCAGCAAAAGCAAAGAATAAGGCAGGAGAAGCAGTGGTGGCCGCAGCAGTAATCTTCCACTTCCAAAGAACATGGTATGATTTAGTTGGTGGAGGCTATCTTTGAAGGAGGCAGCATAGTATAATGGAAAGAGTCAAAAAAATCTTGAGTTTTCATCTGTCCTGGTTCTGCCCTTACCTTGCTGTGTGGCCTTGGGTAAGTCACAACATCTATGCACCTCATTGTTCTTATCCAGAAAAGAAGGAATTTCAGTTTAATGATTTTATGTTTTCTTCCAACTCTAAGCATCTACTTGTCTGTGATACCTAGGAAAGAATCGTCAAGCGGCTATTGCATGGTTTATCCTCGTAAGGAAGGGTCTCTTTTATGTGTTTGTTTCTACCTCGCAAAGGATTCAGACAAGCAACCAGAAGCACGTGGAGGGTGGTATATTGCCATGAAATAGAATTAGGCCTTCAGATGGATTGTCATTTAATTCTTACATCCTCAGAACTACATGTGTATGTTCTTATGCATTTGTACCAACAAATTATACATATTAAAGAGTGTGTACCTTACCTTCGTGCTCTGATAGAATAAATTCCCACCACATAGTCAATTTTTAAATTGAGATGTTTATTCTGTTTCATTATAATGTGTAAATTGTTACTTTATACTCGAGTGCCCAGAGGTAAATTGAAGATGTGTATACAAAGTGAAACTATTCCTCTAATAAAATCACTGACATGTTGAGAGGGTTCCCATTTTAGTTATTTATGCTGTTTTCTTTCATTTTTAAAGATGACACTCTCCTTTATTACACATTCTGAATGTGTGTATTTTACTTGTACAACATATTTTCTTTCCATGACCCATTAAAGTAACATAATGCTTTCTATATTCATGCATCTCTTAGCACATAACCTATAGTTTTAAATATTTTTGCATTCTTTCTCAGAGGAAAAAAAATGAGTTTTGTAGTGAAGAAAAAAACTTGGCCAATTATGTCATTTTTATCTTGGTTTCCACTTAGCATTATCTTAGGCTTAGTAGTAACAAATGATAAAATGACAAATAAATTCTGACATTCCCTGCATAATCTACATTCTTGGCCATCGAATCTTCGTTTTACCAGCCTCTTAAGAAATGTTTTTAAAAAAAGAAAAAAGAAAACCTCAAACATGACTGCCAATCTAACCCATTCCATCATGCGTGTCATGCTGCCGAAGCGCACTTGGAATCTAGAAGTACCAAGTGCCACAATTCATCTCCTTGTGACTCATGGCACCAGATGACAAGCAAGCCTCTGTCCTCCAACAGCACCAGAAACAGTGGAGAATCTGGGTGGGTGTTCGTGGCTTTGTGAATAGACCTAGTGGGAGGCAGGAGTCCAAGGCTCAGGCTTCCAGCACATACCACCATGCTGACAGATGGCATATTCTTGGCCAGTGTCCAAAGACCTTGGTCACCTAGTGAACTTTGCCTGACTCCGTGCTATGTCAATATCCCAGACATCCAGGGACACCGGCCTCACTTATGAATCAATCTGCTAGAAGCTGCCTCTATGTGTGTTTTCTGAATGAATGTTCATAAAGGTATTTTGCCTAAACCAAGGAAGACTGTTTAGCACTTTGTCACACAATTACTGTGAGTTGTATCAACACAGAAAATGTGCTTCGTAATTCAGTCCTAATGAATTTTTTAGCCCATAAATCAATGAACCTGTTTCAGATTGAATAATAATATTTGCTTCCTGAAAGTATGTATGATATCAACAAGGTCGCAGTTTACTGTCATTTTTAATAGGGGAAAAAAAAAACGTACTCAAGGGGCGTTTAACATATTTTGACAAGGTGACCCACAATTATCCATTAACATTGTATTTGTCTAAGCCCTACTGCATTGATATGCAGGGACCATGTAATAGTTCATCGATGTCCCACTTGGGGGTGGAGAATAAGGCAAGTGGGACCTTTCCAAGGTCTTTCACAGCCAGAATGCATCTTGCTATTGCTGTATTGATTAAACATTTGGATAGTTAATCAACACAGCTCAGCTCTTTTAACCTGCCAGATGCAGCATGAAAAAAAAAAAAAGAAAAGAAATGTCTGGAAGAGTAGACACAAGGATATATTTTTCTTATTTTCAAATGTAACAGAGAAACCATAACTTTCCAGACAATAGGACTACAATAAAATATTACAGTGTTCAATGTGGTCTTGAATTGAAAAATGTCTCGACTTTTCTGTACTGTTTTTGCTTGACTTCATTTTTCAACATTTTAAGTGGGTTAAAATTTCACGCGCTTTGCCAGCATCACGTTGTGTTCTTCACAATCATCTCAGTTCAGTCTACAGTTGATTTCCTCTTCAGATAGAATATTCCTGAAATTCAAAACAGACCCAAGTGGAGTTCCCCATTTGGGACTCACTGGTTCTTTCTTACCCCTAGATTTGCCTTTTTCATCATGCGTACCAATATTCTGATACCCTCTTCTCACGTCTAATTTTCCCTCATGTCATCTTAATGCCTCATTTCCTCTCTTAGGTATATAAAGATATCCATCAGTTTTTCTATGGATAGAAAAACGCTCAGTTTTGCTTCTCTTTATTTTACCTGCTAAATCTTTTGCCTTTGACTGATTTTTTTTTACAACTGAACAATTAGGATCCTCCTTTAGGAGATCACGAATTCCTGCCATTCCCCCCTTCAGCTTCTTACCAACTGGTAAGGAACAAGGTTATACACCACTCACCTCATATTCTGCCATATGGATCTGTTTTTGGACTTCCAAGGATACCCTCAACTCAACATACATAATAATTCGTGTACAATCCTGGTTATTTTTACTCTAATTTACTTCATCTGTTTGCTGAATAATTTTTAACATTTTACTTACACCACTTTTTCCCAAAGTTGTTTGATCATAAGAATCACCGACTCCAATCAGACCTACCTGATCATAATTAGGACCTAGGAATGCGTAGGTTAACAAGCACCTGGGGAGATACTCAGGATCAGGAAAGTTTGGACCCACTGATTTAATCCATTCTTCACCTCTTTGTTGCATGAGGCCATAGAAATCACAGCTTAATTTTTAAGAATTTAGCTTAAAAATGCATTTGTAACAAGATTTTTATCCAATTCAGTACAGTTATTGAGCATTTTCTATGTATGGTAATTTACATGCATAATCTCATTCACCTTGTGGCTAAGTTCATTGTATCTGATTTTTATTTTTATGGTAAAGATGTACATGATCATGTATGTGTGATTATGTTACATAAATTGTAATGTCTATTTTGAGAGAAGACTCCCTCACCCTTTCTGGCTTTGAGAAAGCAAATTGCCGTGTTGTGAGTTTCCATATGGAAAGGGTCACACATCAAGAAGGAGAAGGTAGCTCTCTATGAACGAGCAACGAGAAACTGAGACCCTCGGTTTGGCAGCCTGCAAATAATTGAACATCACCAACAGTCATGTGAGCTTGGAAGTGGATCCTTCCCCAGGCAAGTCTCAGATGAAACTGCAGCCCTACCAACACCTTGATTGCAACTTCGTGAAGTAGACAACTCAACTGAACTGTGCCCAGACTTCTAATTCACGGACACTGTGAGATAAAAAATGTGTTGTGTTAGTTGCTAAGTTTGTAGTGATATTGTTACACAGCAACAGACAAATAATACATAGTACTTTTACTTTATAGCCATATTTTGAGTCCCATGCCCTTTGAAATTTGGGGATTCTAATTTAGTTACATAACTATCAAGTTCTACCATTCCAGTTTAGTATCATCTGTGTATTTATACTACATTCCAATGTGTACCATATGAAGTAGGTATTGTAACCACTTGTGGAATAAAAATAACATCCTTATGTATTTCTCACCTGCACTTACTGCTAAAAGAAACAACCTCATCATTCATAAGCTGGAACAGCACCAATGAGTTTGTTTTCAAAGATTTGAATTAAGTGAAATACAGCAGACTCCCTGTTTACCAAATGAAGGAAAATAGGCTATTTTTTGTATACAAAAATGACATTGAGGGGCCGGCCCGGTGGCGCAAGCGGTTGGGTGCGCGCGCTCCGCTGCGGTGGCCTGGGGTTCGCTGGTTCGGATCCCGGGCGCGCACCGACGCACTGCTTTGGCGAGCCATGCTGTGGCGGCGACCCATATAAAGTGGAGGAGGATGGGCGCGGATGTTAGCCCAGGGCCGTCTTCCTCAGCAAAAAAAGAGGAGGATTGGCGGATGTTAGCACAGGGCTGATCTCCTCACAAAAAGAAAAAAAAAAAAAAAAAATTAAAAATGACATTGCAAATCTAGACAATTAGACTATGTTACTTTTAGTGTGATTTTCCTGTAATTCTTTCAAGTTCATCAGCAGCTTCTATGTGCATCCTAAACCCATCATGAGCAATGGGTGTACATTTGTAAAAGCACTGCTTACCGGCAAACCTTCAGGCAGTAACCCAGGCATTAAGCAAAACTATTGATACAGCCAGGAAAAAAGACTGTCATCATCTGGTCCCTTAATCAGCCAGGGGCGGGGGGGGGCGGGGAGGAGTGCAAGTAGTGGAGAGAGATGACACGTAAAATGCATGCAAGGTAGCAAACTCATGATCACAATGGACAGGTTCCTCAGTTTGCTAAAAATAGAGATCCCATTGTGTGGTAATTATCTCCCTAAACGTTTAGAATAAGATGAGAATCTTTCTCAAATATAGGTCACTATTAACTGGAAAATATGATTCTAGTCTTAAAAAAAAAAAAAGACTAGAAAATTAGTGGTGGGCATTAATTTCTTGTTATTTATGAAAGCACTTTGGGAACAGGGTCCGTTGAGTCTTATTTCCTTTTTATGGAAACAGACACCATTATTCAATTTTGTCCTATCTTTTTATTAATAGGTGTAAAACACCCCCAGGGAGTTCCAAAGCTACAGCAGAACCTAGGAGCCATATAATAATTCTACACCTACGTGCTCTCACTCAGCCTAGGAGTCCTCCAAACCACAGGGAGCCCAAGCAAGACTCTGTTAGGTGGTTCTGTATTCTGAAGGGACAAAATGACAATATTACTTGAGCAGTGGCTCCTGAGCACAAGAACTTGCCACCAGTAGCTCACATTCTTTCTCTTAGAGTTTCCTTATTTTGTGTTAAGAATGTCTCTTGTAGGTACCTCCTTTAAGAAGAGCATTTCTGTAGGACGCTAATAACGCTCCAAACTGAACTTCTTAACAGAAATAGTTTTTTAGACTCCTATCTTCTAGGTGAAAGTGTGGGTCAACAGAAGATAGTGGCTTATTGGAAGACGAAAATGAAAACTAGACCATAAAACAAACGGGAAAAGCCACAGAAATTACAGGAGAAAAATCATAAAGGAAATTTGCCTGACTTCACTCTGGATTAGCTAAAGAGATAAGAAAAGATGTTGTTCATATTTAACCTTAAGACTCTGTGCTGAGGTCAATCCTTCATAGAAACGGGATTCTTTTTGCAGGGTTGGTACAGATAACAACTCTGATGCCAGTATTAAAGTCTATTGCAGTCATGATATATTCTGATGAATGACTAAAACTTGGGAGTAAAAACTCATATAGCATATAAAGATTAAAATAGAATAATTCCCACTTAGCTATGTTACTAGTTGAGAAGGCTTGGATCCCAGATTTTGTGCCAGATAAACTGATTGACCTTATCTACTACATAATGAATCCTCCTTGGTGATGAATTGGGGCAAGATAAGGAGACAGCCAACGATGTAGAACATTGATCATAAGAAGATAATTTTACTGAACTACCAAAGTTCATTCAAGAAGATAAGAAGCTGAACCTCTGTCTCAAGAGTTTACTTTTTGAAATTTTAGGGATATCAGTCAACTTTCTCTCTTTGAAGCAGAAAGAGTAAATAAAAAATAAGCAAATAGATGACAGTAGCATGAAAGGAGAAGAGAAGAGATTGAAAAAGGATGAGAGAGTAGAATGGAAATAATTTAGGAGAAACTCCAATTTTTTTTAAAGATTTTCTTTCCTTTTTTTTGTTTTTTTTTCTGGGAAGGATTCACCCTGAACTAACATCTGTTGCTTATCTTCCTCTCTTTTCTTTTTTGCCTCCCCGAAGCCCCAGTACGTAGTTGTATATTATAGTTGTAAGTCCTTCTAGCTCTTCTATGTGAGCCGTGGCCACTGCATGGTTACTGACAGATGAGTGGTGTAGTTCCATGCCCAGGAACCAAACTTGGGCAGCTGAAGTAGAGCACGCCAAACTTTAACCACTAGGTCATTGGGATTGGCTCAGAAACCCAAATTTTAAGGCACTTTTAAATGTTAAGATTTTAAAGGCTGGTTATTATGTAGCTTGCATTGAATGAAGCATGGTTGATGATATCAAAGAAGTTATGCACTGACTTGACATCTGAACCAAATAAGCTACAACCTTATTGGTGTGTGATATGAGACTGTCATTAATTTTGCTGTTAAAATACATTAGCAGAATTGCATTATGCCACATGGTACAAACAGAAAGGGACAAGTCTTGATGAGACGCTGTTTTGTAATGGATGCTTCATCCTGACCTGCAACTCCAGACCCCAGAATTTTGACCTGAGTTATCATTGGAGTCCACCTGATCCATAATAATAATGAAATGTGAAAGGCTATTTATCAGGAGATTAATTTTTAAATGATTTTAAAGATAGGTTAGTTAAGGATGACCAATAAAATATGATGAAATGAACACTCTATACTTGGCTAAAGGGTTTACTTAAGCATAGCTATATATGCAAGAAAACCACAAATAATATAGATATTGTATTGGAATTTTTATTAAGGAAATAAAAACCTTAGCCACATATAATTAAGGGATGTATCTCCAAGATGATTTTGCCCAAAGACTTTTCTCATTTCATAATCCTGTTCCATTTCACTCACTGACAGTTTTAAATATGCCCACATATATCACCTGAGTGGTTCTATATCCCATGTGGTTCCATGCTGTCCTGTGTTGGAATATTGCTAGTCTCTGGTCTCTCTCTCCAGGGACAAGCCAACCTAGGGTGCAAGCAAGGCAGGCTAATGCCAGTATTTCAAGAGCTAACTAAAATGAGAGGCAATGCCTAAGGTGAAAATCAGGAAAAGCAAAGTCCGCTGTTATACCCAGGTGAGAGTGAGGCAGCAAACATGGAAACAAATCTAAGGTGTCAGAAGTCAAGAGAAAGACAGCGAGAAGCATAGAGCAAGGACAGGAGCATTGTAAGAAGCACAGAAATGTTCCCAACAATAATTTGCTGTCACTGGCCCCTGGCCACAAGTGTGTGACATGGAATAGCTCAGTGGTTTGTAACCCCGGCTATGCATTAGAATCACTTGGGAGCTTTTAAAATCCCCATTCTCAGGCACCACTCGAGACCTCTTATTCCAGAATCTCTGGGATTTTGGGACACAGGCAAACAGCATTTTAAAACGTAGCTGAGACGATTCCAATGTGTAGCCAATGCTGAAAACCACTGGTATAAAGTCATATACAAAGTGGATTATTTTCTTTTATTGGGAATTAAAAAGCAATAAAGAAAATCTCAAGTCTTTCTGCGATTGTTTTAAGTTCACACTTTAAACAGTCTTAAACATCTGGGTTTTTATGGCTCTTCTGCTACAGCTCTTAATCTGCTACTTGAAACTTGGAGATGTTTATTCCCCTCGAATGCACGCTCTTCATGGCATGCCTGTTGTCTGTTATTTAGGCATAGGATCTCACTTTTTCTCCTCTTTACTTACTTTTCCGCAGCATCAGGAAGAATAATATGTGCAAACCGATATTTTGGTAAAAAGAGAACATCTAAGTTGAATATTACTCCCCAAATATATCTCAGAATGAGCCTTAATTATAGCCCCAATGTTACTTTCTATGTTGACCAATCAAAAGTCCTCCCTGACAGCAGCCAACCACTATCAGACTGTTGAATCATTTGAATGACTATAGGTGGGTGTTCAATAGCAAAGTCACATGTAAACAAGTGGACTAGAAGTGGTATAAATTATATGCATAAGTCCTGAATAAAACAAAACTGGAAGGATGATCAGAAGGAAAGCAACTGGGGAAGGAGATTCATGAGCTATACCTGAAGTAAATAATAAATCTGGGTCATTCCGACAAAGCCAGAGTTATTGGCAACAAGCTGTGAATAGGCCACGCTTTGGTCTCAATTCCCTAAGCTCAGAAACCATAAGGCATTCACTTTTCCTCTTATAGCTTTTTCGTTTTTGCCTTTATTGGACAGCCTCCAATCTGTTTATATTTTGTTCTTAAATTAAATCATAGAGAGTCAAACTACTTCATAATCCTGTGAATTATGTCATTTACATATTCTGGTATGTTTCTGGTATGTGATTTTTTCCAGCAGAACTTGTATTTGCCAGGTAACTTGTATTTAGTGCATTTCATATTTGTCCATCCATGCCCCTCTTTCTCTCATTTTGCCAATCGCTCAAACCTCATTTGTTAGGCTACCCAATAGATGCAAACCTGATCAGGAATGACTCCTCTCCTGACTGTTCAAGGTCATCTTGAGCAATAAGTAGATCTTCCAAGGTTCTTGTTACCTCTCCCAACTTAAAGTCTTCCATGAAACTTTATGAGCATGTTCCATATTTTATCATCCAAGTCACTGAGAAAATGTTAAATATTACCACCCTAGACAGACCCTGCAGAACATCATTTGATGTGTCCTTTTAGGTTGCCTCTGAAACATTAATAACTTCTCATTGAATATGATCCTTGAACCAGTCTGTACCCAACTAAGAGCCAGAGCTGTATTTCCCTAGATTGATAGCGCTATTTTAAATCTATATGCTACAAGCCTGAGGAAGGAATTTTGTACTCTTCTATTCTCTCTCAGAGAGACAGAAAAGATTTTTTAATTTCAGCAGCTTAAAATTGACCGGTCAACATATGCCAAACAATAACCCAGGATAATTTAGCACTGTTCATAAATGTGATATTTTCAAAAAGCCATAAAAAAGAACTCCCCATTAATAACTGTGACTATAAAGGTTCATCATGGGCTACTATTCTCACCTCTTTGAACTTAATGACAACTCAAGTCAATGCCTTCCTTTTTTTTCTTTGTTGCAGCTGCTATTGGGGTGGAAAAGACTGTTGTTGGAAAGGACTGTTGTCCAGGCTCCAAGAAGTCCAGACAAGGTCTCCAGAGACTCTCTATTTTTCCTCCAGATCCTTTTACTGACATTAATGATGAAGCAGCTTTGTCTGTGTCTCTGCCTTGGTTAGCAATGCCTTAGTGACAGGGCAGCTCCAGATGCATTAGATCAGCAGCTGATGCCATCATGCGAATGTCTAACACTTACTTTAGGTAGGTGACACTTCTTAATATTCAATCCTGTCTTCACAATGCTGACTTGTCCCACCATACACGGGTGTACTTTTTATCATTATTATTGAGATTGTTAATATTTTTGCTTGTGATTTCTCTAAAGGGCATATTTTTTTTAAATACATAATTATTTATTACCTTTAATGCCAGGAGGGCAGTATAGTATGCCTGGAAGAATATGCATCACAGAATTATTGTTTAGAAATGGTAATTAATTTTACAGTCAACAGTAGTGTGACATACTGTCTCTGACTAGACGTCCACCGTGGCTTCCTGCCAGTCCTCTGTAAGAATATTAATTGACGTCCAGCACTAAGCAGCCTCTTTGCTGTATTTTTGAATAAAACAACATGCTTCAAATTAAATAAATATGTTCTAAACTTACAAATTCAATATCAGGCTCTGTATCTTGATGTCACAAAATTACCATTGGTTTATATCTTTATTTTTTCTCTTTATTCCCCAGCTTTATTGAGGTATGATTAACGAATAAAAATTGTGTATATTTATGGTGTACAATGTGGTGTTTTGTTATTTTTCCTCGTTTTCTGTTTCCTTTTTGTTCCCTTGCTTATATTACTGACTTTTCAAGGGCCCCTGTTATTTGCCTTCTCTTAATTTCAGTTCATTGCTTTCTTCTAACTTCTTACAATATCTGGTTGCGGGGAATCTTCTGCAACAAATACTCTGTGTCTCCAAGAGTCCTGAACAATTTACTCCTAGGTTACTGCTATTTCTCTTTCTAAGGTTTCCCAAGTAACAACACTCAACAATTTTAGTAATATCATGGAATCATGGATAATGTGCTCACTTTATGCCACGGATGCCAGATTAGGTAGAATGGCCAGCATAAAAACAAACAAAAAAAGATTAAAATTCAAAATGACCTTGACAGGTCAGAAGAGTGGGCACATAAATGGGATTTAGTTTCATGGGAGAAGATACATGATCATTCACACTGAGGGGAGAAGAATAGTGCACAAATAGAGGATGGCAAGTAATGGTTAGCTACAACGGGTGGAGTGGGGAGGAAGGGGGCCGGCTTCTATGTAGCAGCCAATTGCCAGGATGATGAATTAGTTATCAGGAACCTAAGATACCAGGATGCAGAAATTGAAACATCACATGGCCATGTGAAAAAACACAATCTCTAATTTATTAGATCTCTGTTAGCTTGTTTTTCTAATATATAATATCCACAGCTTATATGATAAGATCGCTGGAAAAAATTCAGATAGAAACAATGGCATTTAAAATGAAAGTTCATAGGTACAGGTATGTATACTTTCCATATTTGCACAAAAATCAGGTGATGGAGTCCTTAATATATTATTTCCTGTTTTAAAGCAAAGCACAGCAGTCCTCCCTAATCTACATGGGTTTTCTGGAGACAATTTTTATGAATTAGATTATTACTATATCATCCGAATACATTATTCACATGATAAATATAATTTTAGATCTGGCTGTGAGTACTTTTCTTTTTTTTTTTTTTTTTAGACGGCAGTGGAAGACTTTCTTCCTTTAAAATCTTACAAGAACTCTGAATTCAATAAGAGAAAAACTAGTAGGGGGTCTGGAGTGCAGCCAGCACAGTCCTCCTTCCCCCACGAGGGAAAAACTGATCCAAACTGAGGCCATGAATAAAGATAGGCTTCCTGAGGATCAGAACCAGTTGGTGCCGAGGACATTATTTGAACCCAAGTCTCTGGTCCACTAGTTCAGGGCTCTTTCCACTGAACTACACTGCCTCCTGAAAAATAGGTCCTATTGTGAGGCATCCTTGTTTATCACAGATTTGGTTTATCCTCTTTTTTACAGTCTTTTAAATTTCTTTTCTCATGTTGTCTCACTTATTTCCCAAAAGACATTTGTTATGTAGCAGATGTATTTGTGTTCCTGTTTATAAATATTCCATAGTCTATAAAATATGGGGAAAAACGGGGAATAAGGTGACTATGACCCTCAAACTGGGTAGAAATGTTGGGAATGTGCTCTGTGTCTCAGGGGCAAAGGTCACAAAAGGAGGACCTGGTTGAGATGCAGAATCCTGTCTTGTATCATAGGATTCCATCCCACCTGTTTTCCCCTGCATTTTCAATCTACCCAAAATTAGGATGTTTGGTGTTATGGAGGATCACCTGGGAAAAATCAGTAGAGTACCAAGTATAACTCTGTGATGATATTACAGTAAGCAAGATGCTTAAAATCAAATTCATTACCAGGGAATTAAATCCAGGGAACACGACTTCATTAAAAAGTATGACTTTATAAATAACTACACATAAACAGACTGCTTTGCCTTAGAGACTAATATATTTCAAAATTATTATCTACTTAAAATATTTTACCTAAAAGAATTCACAATTAGCTTTCAATATTTAAACAGTACATTAGAAATGGAATGTTTATAAATATCAGAAATAAAAGCCACTTCATTACAGTATGAACATATGCTAACACACCACATACTGGCTTTTGAATTTAATACTGATATGGTTTACTGTATCTGCTTCTTTTTTTCTTAACTGACATAAGGGTTTAGATAATAGCTAATATAAATATATGAAATGTCAAATTTAGGAGATAGTGTTTAAACATTTTTCTTTCAGAAAGTATTGTTAAACTTAACTTTTATTAACTCAGGGAATCAGAGAAATATGGTGATGCTAGTGAACCTTTGAAAATCTTTTATTTTATCACTTTTAATGCATGTTTAATATTTAACATTCATCTTATTACAGACAGGAATTGTGAAATGCTTGTGCTGTCTCTAAACAGTTTTAAAGTTCAATGCACAGTCACAATTCAGAGGGGAGATTTCACACATTTATGGAAAATAAGCCATTTTTGCAGTAAAGTTGCAAAGTGTGAAAGAATTCTTGTTTTATCTGCCTTACTTATCATGTTTATGAGTTATTTTGCCTGGAAGTAAATTGACAAGTTGTCAATGAACAATAGACAGTGCCCCAGCTAGGCTTTTCACAGGTTCAGATGCCTTTGGGCAAAAGGGCTAAATCTGTAGTTGCAATCTAGCATATGGAGCCCTGAAAAAAGTGGCAACAGGGTGAGAGACATTCCCTGCAAAATGCATGCGGGTGCTGCTCTCTAACCAATCTGCCTGGACCACTGTACATTATGAATTCATGTTCCCTCGCCTAGCTGTCCAGGAATAGGACCGCTGGCCTCCACGTAAACCACTCATTCTTGTTTTATCCCCAGTGCACTTTGGTCCATTTTGTCACTTTAAACCATTTTCTTCCTCCAAACAATTGTTATTAAATATGCATCTTTAATAATAAAAAGCCACTTCTTCATTTTAGGTGACTCTCTGTTGGAAAATTCCCACACAGTCTCAAAGGAAGGAAAACAATCTGAGTCCCTTTTCTCTGTGGTTCAGAGTGGACCTTGACCTCCACCTCTGGCCACCACATATTAGAATTTCCTTGTTATAACATTTCCTGTCTTTTTCTCCCATCTCAATTTTCCAGAATGCTATTTTGAGCCTATTTCATGATAACTCATACAGCTTAATAAATTACTGGAAAGCTAAGAGGTCTTTCAATAGATGGCACTCTTTGTTCTGAATCAGCCCAAGTATTGTTTTGGCACTTAACTCACAGACCCTTGGTTCTTTGAAACTCCTACCCTCCAGGTATACCACTCTCTAGGATATAGGTAGGGGTGTGGTTTGGGGTGAAAGCTAGGGCTGAGATTCCTACCCCTAAGAAACCAGGAAGACCACAAAAGACACAGCCTCGTCAGTAAGAGTTTATTAGGAAAAAAGCTGAGATTTGAATATCAGGAAGTCCAAGTCCAGGACCAGTGGGGGATGGTGATTGGAGTCACAGAGGCAAGAGTTTGAATGTAGAGATAGGATCAGAGAAAGTGCATGTCAGGAAGAAGCAGTGTGGTAGGTGACTGGTAATTTATTGTGAAACCTAAAGGTGATTGCTACTAACCTTTATGGGCCAGCCGGCTCATGCTATATGGGGGGATCAGGCTGGAGGCCAGAGACAAAGCAGGAATTTATTTCTGCTCTCTAGTGGCCTCCAGTTTACCACCCACCCCTTCTCTGCCCTATCTCCACTTTCATCGACAACGCTGGCACCTGGTTTGCAATTTTCTCCTTATCTCTAGTCATCATCTTGAGTCACTTCCACATCAAGTAGATGATCCTTTCAGTACTTGTAATTCTTCTCCTGTGGAATCTTCTACTCCAGAGTCCATCTCCATTTCACTTCAACAACCCAATGTCTTGGCTACACCCTGGACCTTGCCCCCACTTGTGATGGGATCTCCACCGAGTTATAATTTACCTGTCCTGCTATGGTATTAAAATGCACTCTTCCAACTCAGTAAGTTCACCAATACTTCAATCCCTGCCTATTTTGGTTCCCAACTCCACCTACCTCGCTGGATCTCACTGTTAATAATTTTAATGAAAATATTACCAAAACCTCCAATTCACTTGCTCTCTACATGTAAAGTATAGCGGAAAAGAACACCTTCCTGGAATCAAAGAGCCATGAGCTCAAATACTGCTTTTGCCACTTTGGAAAATTGTGCCTCACTTTGTTTACCTGTAAATTAGACCCAACATTTAATAAATACTCTCTTTATTGAGAAACTGCTATCTCCAGGAACTGTTGATTTAATTAGATAACACAGATAAATTCTCTTCAGATCAGTCTCTTCCTCCCCCTCTCCTTCTCTTACTCTTGTGCTATATCCATCCTGCAAATCCCTAATCAGAGTTCGACACTTCTATCCATTTTTACCTGCTCCTGTTCCTAGGCTGCTGAAGGCACCTGGGAAAGATCTCATGACTGTGCTGTTACTCTTGCAAATTTAGGAACTCCTACTAATTCTTCTGCACCATCCACGATGATTGTATCTTTACTTGATTCCCTTTCCTAGTCCTCACACCAGCTGATCCAACCCCTTCCCATTCTCTTCATGCCTCCTCCTGCCCAACTCTCTCTAAGAAGATGGTTATGCCTCTTCCTTTTCAGAGAAAATAGAGTCCATTGAGCATCAAGTTCCTCAATGTCCAGCCACTTCCCCTCTCAATATGTATCTATCATCATTCACCTTTACTCTTTCACTTCTTTTGGAAGTGACGCCTACTCCTTTCCAAAGCTAACTCCTCCGCTTCTGTTCTTCATACGGCTCTCTATCTATGCAGAGTTGCTATGTAGAACTCATAAATACTTTAAGATGCCCTCATTGCTATGTGAGACCAATTTTAATGCACAGAGTAGGAAAAGCTTTATCTCTACTCCTCTGTAACTTAAACTTTGCTCAGCCTTTGCTTTCAACGTTTACCTTTTGCCAGTTTTTGCAACAATTTATAGGAACGAAGTGATTTATATTTTATTTCTTCCCCTTATCTTCCCTCCTAAGGTTGGTGCTAATATGTGGGGAAACGGCCAGGAGGGAGGAAGATGCCAAGCAAAGGGGAGAGGAGTTTGCCAAGAAAAACTTATAAAATGAAATATGTAAGCTAGATGAGCGAAAGTAGAATGTTAATTTCTTTGAAAACAGATATACTCAAGGATGATGTCAAAATTAATTGAGACACAGACAACAAGTAGGATTATAAAACTATGCTCCTAATTGTTTAAATCCTATTTCCTCATTAAAATAGTGTTATCCAATGTGGATAGATTATAAAAATACTACACAGCTTATTTAATCTTTACATCTAAAATATAAAAATGAATACCGTAATTTTATCTAGGCCCTAAAAAAGGCATTCCAAATCCCACCTGAGGCTCCAGAAACCCCTATGCAGGGAGTAGCTCCTTCAAAGGGTTGAACAGGATGTTCTCTATGTGCACCTAAGCAAAAGTAGCTTTCCAGAAGTGTCCGTGGGGAAAAGGTGATTGCCCAGATGTCTATGGTTATATTGACATTATATTGGCTACTACTTTTATGTTTCTTGTCTTTTTTCTTTATCTTTTTTGTCCAAATATTCCATACCTGTTTTATTTGCCTTTGTTTTTTTCTCCATTTCCTGTTTCCTTCTTATTTCAACCCCCATTTTCCTGTTTACCTCCATCAACCCTAACTGGGATCAGATGGCTGACTCTCTCATTGTATATTGAAGAAATTGAGACCCAAAAGGTTAAGTGACTTGCCCAACATCTCAGAAGTGGGAAGCAGAACCCCAAAGCTAAGTTGCAAGTCTCTTGAAACTGACCCAGGGGTCAGTTTCCATTACACCCATAATCTCTGCTGTCTCCCTCCTTCACAGTGCAACCTGGCTCTCAGACATTTTGGGCATAATGAGAATAAAAGCAGTGAGGGGCTAGTGGCAGGATATGTGTCTCAGACATGTTTGGTGAGCACAACGAGCTCCTGATTTGCCCACTCTTGCCTGGCATGAAAGGATGCCCTAAACTAAGCTGAGCCCCTTTGCTGTGCTCCTGCTTGCATATAACTTCCTCTTTATTAGCACCTCCTCGTCCTCCCCTCACTACTGTACACAGGCACACACACACCCTGCTCAGCACCTAGTTGAAAACCCCAAATTGCCCTGCCCCTTCCACTCTCAGTTCCCTTTCCCTGCTCTTATTCTTCACAGCACTGATCACCTTGCAATATACCACGTAAATTACATATTCATTGTGTGTATCGTGCATTGTCTGTCTCTCTTTGAGAATATCAGCTCCGTGAGGGCTGATATCCTTTTCTCCTTTATTTATCATATATTCCAAGCATCTAGAATGGTGCCTGGTGCATTGTTGTTCAATATTTGTTAAATGACTATATTGAATGAATGAGCCAGAATGACTGGAACACATGACATTTCTTCTTTAGGATTCCTAGAGACCCAGGGGTGTGATCACAACCAAGACAAATTTAAAAGGCAAAATAACTAAACAGGCAAAATAATTACGTTGTCCAACTTGTCTGCTCTGTTTCTGTAGTGTGTGTGTATGTGTCTGTGTGTGAGAGAGAGAGAGAGAGAAGTGAGAGAAAGGTGGGGAAGAGGGAGAGAGAAGTGAAGGTGTTAATAAAGCATTTATATTAAAAATAGGGCAATTTGGGCCAGCCTGATGGTATAGTGGTTAAGTTCTCATGCTCTGCTTCAGCAGCCTGGGATTCACAATTTCAGATCCCAGGCCCCGACCTATGCACCACTTATCAAGCCATTCTGTGGCAGGCATCCCACGTATTAAGCAGAGGAAGATGGGCACAGATGTTAGCCCAGGGCCAATCTTCCTCAGAAAAAAGCAGAGGATCGGCAACAGATGGTCACTCAGGGCTAATCTTCCTCACCAAGAAAAAAAACCAGGGCGGGGGGGGCAACTTATAAATGATATATTCTTAAATTTTCCATCACGAAAGATAAGTTTTTAGTTGCAACAATTTTTAGTCCTCTCTGTTGGGATTTCTGGGACCAATTAATCAAATCTCTCTCTTCAAAAACAACTGAGATTTCACAGATCGGAATAAACAGATCATATTTGTTTTATTTTTATTGCTGGTAAAAAATATGTTGGAAAACATAGTCTGGATAAATGGGCTTCCCACTTGTAAGCCCCTGTGTCAAAATTTCCCACGTAGTCACAGGAAGAGCAGCTGGACCACTGCTGACCTCCTTCTGTGGAGTGGGTTCACTCTCCTGGACTCTCTAATGCAGGAGAGAAGAAGCTGTGTCGCCGGCAGGAAGGAGATCTGAGAGGAAACCAAGAGCCGGACGTGCACATGCTCAGCGATCTTTTCCTCCAGCTCTGTGGGAGAGGATGACTGGAAGCTTTCTGCCAAATACTTCCAAGAGGGCAAAAGTTCCTATTTAATGGACCATAAATTCCTGAGGTTCCCTATGACATTTCACCGGGTCACAACTTTCAAAAAAAAGATTCTACGGTCATAAGGTGCCAAGATCATTTCAACAGTTGACCTCAGGCCATGTCTATGCCGACCTCTTGATCCTCCCTCTTCAAAGCAGGAAACTGGAGCCAGAAAGCATCTCTTTACAGACTTTGACACAACCCACTCAGGCCCACGCAAGGGCCATCCTGTCAACCATGTGTCTGGAGAAAGCATAGATAACACTCCCTTCCATAAATTACAGAAAATAAATAGCAGTAAAATGCAGTCATGACATCACATCTAAGAGAAAAACAAATATCCCAAGTAACAGGTGCAGCATTGTAAATGTTAAAGCAAAGCTAAGAGATGAAACCAGATGTCTCTTTAAGAAATAGTTTGCAATCACCAAGATTCTCTTTTTTCTTCCAGAACAGCTCTCTAAAAATCAACAAAATTTCTTGACCACAGCATCTTGGTCACTTTTGTAAGAAAGCATGTGGTTAATTTGAGTCCAAGAATTCTGACACCTGAAGTGTTCCTTGAAGTCTTTTGAATATCAAACTCAATTCCAGGACCCAAGATTTCTGTATTAATTTATTCATGGTTCCAACTTGTGAATAACATTATTCTTTAGTAGGGAGCCACAGGAAAATCAGTACCCCCTAGAATTCTGGGGCTCAAGACAGATTCAGCTTCACAAGGTGAGACGTCTGTGATTTAAAGAAAAATGGTGACTTATAGTCATTTCAAAAAAATCAACTACAGTTTAATGTTCTAAAAAATATATTTATACAGATGTGGTAGGCTGAATAATGACCCCCAAAGATGTCTATGTCCTAATCCCCAGAACCTATAAATATGTCATCTTACGTGATAAAAGAAACTTTGCAGATATGATTAAGCTTAGTATCTTGAGATGGGAGATTATCCTGGGTTATTTGGGTGGGCTCAGTATAATCACAAGGGTTCTTGTAAGAGGAAGATATGGAAGCCAGAGAGAGTAGAAAATGACCTAACTGTGGAATCGGAGATTGGAGTGATGCTGCCATGAGCCAAGGAATGCCAGCAGCCTGTAGAAACTTGAGGAGGGAAAGAATGAATTCTCCCCTGGAGCCTCCAAAAGGAACAGCTCTACCAACACCTTGATTTTAGACTTCTGACCTCCAGCTGTAAGAGAATAAATTTTGTTGTTTTAAGCCACTGAGTTTGTGGTGCTTTGTTACTGCAGCAATAGGAAACTAATACAACAGAAAAGTAAATTCACTAGAAATTTTTTCTGGGAAGAAATGAATTATTTCTGCATAGGATCTCTTTTGGGCAAGGAAAAACCTGGTATGAATTCAGCAGTTTTAAGAAGGCCCGAAGTTCTTGATTTGTGTTTTGTGTAAGAATATTTTGGATTGTTGAAAGAAGGAATGCACAAATGAAGATACATCTGGAATTTCCTCGCTTTAATCTACCAGTTAGAACACAGGCACACCTGAGTGTCTCCCTCCCTTCCCAGAAATCCAGTTTTGGAGAGAAAACCCTCCGAAACATCCACTTTAAAGCCTGTATCATTGGTATTTTTTCTGAATTTAGAGTCTCATATCTGATCTTAATTTAAAGACATCTTGTTTTATTAGATCTTAAGCTTACACGTTTTTTTTCCTAGGGGAAAGGAATATATGAATAATCCTCATGTATATTAGAGCAATGGCCATAAATTGTTTTTCCCTGTCATTCAATTGAATTACTCTAACCATATGAATACTCTGTACTGTACGTGTAAACCAAATTCTTCACAGACAAGAAAAGGTATTTACTCTGTGATGAAGCGGTGCTAAGCATTTACAACATGCTTCATGGGCCTTGCTAACTTGAATAATGAAGACAACAGCTATTGAAAATCTCCTTCTGAGAAAATAAGTGGATATATTCAACCACTGTGGTTTCATTGCAATTGAAATTGATTGCAATTTACTTACATGAACAAGTGTTCCTAACATTGCAGTGTCCTGGACCTAGAGATTGGGCATTACGATCGTGCAAATAATTAAGAATTCCTCATACCACAGTGACTCAACTTCTTTTTATGGTGGTCCTTTCTAAGGTGAATTTGTATATGTGTCAAGCACGTAGACATTGATATTGTTGTAGCCCCCTTTCTTCCAGACTAAACAAGGATTGGAATAATTGACTTATTTGAGAGTTTTCTGTAATATACATTCCCTGTGCTTTGCTGACCCCTTTTTCAGAAGTTCCGTGTCTCTGTGTCTATATTTTTAGGAGCAGCTTCTCTAGTTATATGTATTATACCATCTTACTATCTATGGCTTTTGTTGGGGCTGCTATAAATTTCAAATTTGGTTCAGTTAAGAGGTATTATTGGAGAATTTCATCATGAGCTCCAGATAATAGACCATTCTACACATCATCTAAGAAACCCCCGGCATGGCAGGAATGAGAGAGATCAGGTAGCTCTGCTGCAGGAGGTACCGGGTCCACATCTGGCACATGTACATCTCTGAACAGCGAATATAACTATGTAATAGCTTCATCCCATTTTTTTTTTTTTTTTTTTTTTTTTTTTTTGGTGAGAAGGACTAGCCCTGAGCTAACATCCGATGCCAATCCTCCCCTTTTTTCCTTGAGGAAGATTGGCCCTGGGCTAACATCTGTGCCCATCCTTCTCTACTTTATATGGGAAGCCGCCACAGCTTGGTTTAGCAAGCGGTGCATCAGTGCGCACCCGGGATCCGAACCTGCGAACCCGGGGCCACCACAGCAGAGTGTGCGCACTTAACCGCTGCACCACCGGGCCAGCCCCGCTTCATCCCATTTTTTAGTGCAAGTTAAGACATAGTGAGAGCCACTAACAGGGTTTATGTTTGAACTCTACAGGCTGTCAGGATCTCAGTGCGGTTTTTAAAAGATTTTGATGAAAATATCTTTTGATAAATATTTTGATGAAATCTTTAGTTGTATGCATGTCATACAACACGTGGATTAGCATCAATCTCCGTCATGTCTCTATTCGGTGAATTTACCAGTGACGCATTTCTTACTCTTATTTTAAATGGGATTCCCTTTTTATTATCAGCAGATATGGGTAAGAGCAAAAAAGTTCAAAAAATGAACATGCACTCAACAGTTATTTACTATATAAAGTTAATTATGGGTTTAGAAAGGCCTTGGAATATAGGAATTAGAAGAGTTCTGTGGGATCAAATAGATCTTGGTTTTAATTACGGCTTGCCAGATTAGTAAGTGTACTAATTGTGCGGTTTCAAGAAAGAAGCTTAAACTCTCTGAACCTTGTTTTCCTCATCTGTAAAATGGAGATAAAAATATAAAATTTATAGGATTATAAGGCTTATATAAGATTATAAGGATGAAATTAAACAATACATGTAAAGCACTTAGCATGCCTTTCACATAGACAACACTCAAAAAATCACAACTATTACAATTTGCTACAGTATTAATAATAAGAATTTAAAATATTATTAAGTCTGTTGGATTGGCTTCTAACCAAATTAGAAATGTTATTTTTGTCACTTAATGAAAAGTCCAGGGAGAAGGAGACCAGGGTGAATGTAGCAGCTGCAATGTTCTCAACTTCCCTGGCTCCTATCTTTCTCCTCAGGCACCCCCGGGATATGACTCTTGTCCTCATTACTGCAAGATGGCTCCTGCTCCCTCCTCACCTCCTCCTCCAATATCATGCCAGCATTTCAGGCAATAAAAACAAAATGACCCATGACAGTTAAATCTACCTTCCTCTTAAAGAGGTTTCCAAAAAGCTGTACCCAATGACTTCTGCTTATATCTCATTGTCCAGAACTATGTCACGTGACCAGTTGTAGCTTCAAAGAAGGCTGGGTAAAGTTTAAAGAACTTTGAGCACATTGCCACTGCCAACAAAATCAGGATTCTATTGGTAATAAAAGGGAAGCAAATGAATATTGGACGGGCAGTCAATAGTCACTGTTGTATTATTTTGATGACTTTGTGTCAGATGATCAGAGGAATCCAGATGTAACAAAACTAACAGAGAAGCAAGGCCTCTCACATAGTTAACACTCATTTCCTTGACTTTCTCTAACCACAGAGAGACCATTTTCCATAATTTTGTGGTTTCCTTGCTAATTGTTCCACCTCCTCTAAGGGACCCTTGCAATAAAGTAGCCCATTAACATTAAACTAGGCTGAGTCATGGCTCTCTTTGGATTCCCCTGAAGAATTTTGGTTACCCAGTGCCTCACTGTGTGTGATTCTGGGTTCATATTCGCCACTCTTTGTAAAATATCCCCATTTGAATTTCCTTAATTAAATGTGTCTAAATCTGTTTTCATTATTCTCTTTCTACCAGACTATCATCACCAACTGCCTCACTAAAACAAATAACACGGCCTTTTGTTTCTTAAATCTTGTAATCTTTCTAATTCTGTTTTTTTTTTTTTTTATTTTTCCGTCTTTTACATTTAGCCTCTTGCCAAGTCCATTACCTTAGCCCGGTGCTGGACCCCTTCTTTTCCCTCTCCTCTTCCCCAACATCAAATCAATTGCCAAGATCACCAGTTCTGTTTCCTGAATGGCTTTTAGAGCTAGGACCTTCCCCACAGCCATCAGCCTACACCAGGCCATCATTCTACCTTGTCAAAGATACTACCTACCACCTCTTTAGCTTCCTTCTTTCAGTCTTGCTCACTTCCAATCTCTTCTCTGCACTCAGACAGAGCAATCGTCCTAAACTGCCAACTTGTTCATAATGGTGCTCCCCTGCTTAAATTTCTCCAAAGCCTCCCCAAGGATCAGAGAATAAACTCCAAACTCCTTTACCTGACATAGAAAGTCTATTCACATCCTCATCCTCAAAATTTCTGTCACGTGACCTTTATCTAAACTTCTTCCAAAGCCCCATGTCTTTTTACCTTATAGCCTTTTCATATTTCATTCCTTCTATCTGGGATATTTCTCCCTTTCTGCCCTCTACCCTTCCTTAATTCACACTCATCCTTTGAGGACCAGCTTATACATCACTTCCTTCAGGAAGTCAATAGTTGCAGCTGTGACCTGCGTCCTAACTTCATTGGACCGGAATGGTTATTATTTCTTCCTCATAGGATTTCCTACATTTGGCTTTCCTTCATCAACAAAACAAGTCTTACCTTAGTGTTATTTTGATGACTGAATATTATATACCTCTAGTGATTTCTAATTTATATCCCAAAAGTAGGAGTAAATTTTTATTCACAGAGTTCAAAACTCTCATTGTCAATTAGAAAACTTCCCTATATAACATTTCTAAATTTGTCTAAACCAAACAGGAAAACCCAGTACTCTTCATTGCATAGCTCAAATCCTCTCATTTCTGGATCTTCTAGCATGCTATATGTGTATCTCAGGATGTATTCACCCACCCTCCTAAATTCAATCACTGTCTTATGTTCTGATACTTCATAAAGCTTCCTTCTCCACAGGACTGCCCTATGCAGGCTCCTAGAGTAAGCCACGCCAAATCATTTCAGCACTAATAGTAATATAAAATAGTGGTTGGTTACATTTATATGTTCATTTTCTTTTTTTCCTACTTTAATTTGTGGAGAGGGTTTCCTCCCTCACTGAAACTCCTTAAGAAGGGATCTTGCCTTTTACATACTTTATAGTATAAAATATATACTACTAATGAGATCAGCAATAATAATAATTTGAAATAATGTTCCACCTCAGTTGTTTTGTTGAAATCCTGATTAAAATTAAATAATAATATGGCATATATCTGCATGACTGAGAATATTGTTGTTTTAGTATGATTTGGGGTTTTTCAGCTATTGGAAATGCCAAAGTTGCTTCTTAAGAAATATTGATGAAGTAGAGAACACAACAGTAATCAATTAACATAAGAATGGATAACAGGGAACACTAAGACTTATGATAAATGATGTATGAAAGAACGCTAAATTAGACTTGTTGTCAGACATAATTAGAAGACAATTGTGATGTTTCTTGATGTCAATATCTTATATCTGACAAGGATAAGACACCTATTTTAGTTGATATTTTAGCGAAAAAATATAGTTAAGCAAGAGGAATTATATATTGCTCTCAATAGATTTAAGGAAAATAATGAACACATTATATTTTAATGTCTTATAAACTGCCAAATTATTAATGATATGGAGAGACTATTTGCACTTTCTCATTTAGAAGTTGTTCCGACTTTAATTAAATATCTTCATGCAACAATGAAGCACTCTTTCTAGTTCTCTGCTTTGTGCATGTGGATTAATGGGAAGAATACCCAGAGAGTTCTGTTGTGCCCTTTCACGGAAGTGACTAAAATGGCTCCAAAGCGACATAATTATGGTGATGGGGTCAGACCTTGGGAGGTGGGGTTAATGCTGGAGAATGTTGAGAAGAAGAAAACAGGACATGGTACCAACTCCATTTCTAGCAAGTTATTATCTGAAGTTGCTCACAAAAGTACTTCGAAATATAAGCCAACAAAGTTCAGGATGTCTTGTGTTCTTCTAATCACTGCTAACCACGTTTCAATGCCTAGAATTGCTAATAATATGGACCTAGATGTTTTTTATTATTTGTGTTATTTTTCAAAAACATGTATCAGTCATTTCAGAAGATGTAAAACTCAGACTTTTGGCAGATTTCTAGACAACATTTCAAAGTATATTTCCTTTCTGATTCTTCCAGAAACGAAGTTCTCTTAGATATCACTTTTCTTTGAAGTATTGAAATATTAAAACTTACTTCTTGAGAGTATAAATTACAGATATTTTTAAAGGAAGGCACTTAATAAATTGATTAAGCTACATTGCTAAAATTAATTTGAAGCTAGCAAAAATTATAACACATTTTGCTATAGCAATTATGGGGAATTGTATGTGTCCCTTGACAAGTTTTCAAACTGAACAGAAATCTCTGCCTTGTTAGAGATTTTTTAAATGTCCTGGCTAAGTTTTCCTTAATTATTTCTCCCCTTCTGTCAGCTGTGTTATTGCCCTGCTGGTTTAAAGGTTAAACAAAGTACTAGATCTGTCAAAGTGAGTGAAACCAACTGGTGAGGAGCTATCAGAAGGTAATCAGGGCTAATAGGTACATAATGGCTAACAGGGTCCTGTTTGCACTCAGATACATCACCACAGACAGAATCCAGTTGTCACTGATGTCCTTGTTAAAGAAACGTGGAGCAATCCAGACGTTCTGTGGTTAAAACCAAGTGAGCAGACAGGTCTCCCTCCTCAACCTCACCCCCTGGATAAAAAGCTGATAAAACTCAAGCTTTGAAAGTAATAGATTGAATTTGCATTTGTGTGGTGAAATTCTTATTTCTGTGCCCTTATTCTGTGTTAATTTTCAAACTAACAGAATCCCCACTAGAAATATAGGCTTCTTTCAAAGATACCTGATAATCTAGTGTCTCTCATAGACCCTTTTAAAGTATTTACACCAACACCTGATTTAAACAAAATAAATCAGATAAAGGGAGAAAATAGAAAAGCATAGATAAGCAGAGTTTGTAGGATACTTGGGGCTTCAAATTCTTCTTCCTGTGTTTTTTTTTTTTTCTTTTTGATGCGTAGGATACATTTTCATAAATCATTGCTTTCCCTAACCAACTCACAAACTAAGTATAAGCTCTAAGTCTTCCTAGCTGTTCCCGAGAACAACATCTAGACTATAACTGCTGGCTGTGTGGGATTTTACCGCTTCATCATTTTGACAATTATCTGTTGTGGCTTAAGTGCTTACAGAGCTCAGTGTAAACAATAATGCAGGGCATTAAAGCATTTATTTACTGTGCAGCAAAACTAATTCTTCTTAGTAGTTCTTGCAATAGCTGACAGGAAATAAAATCTAAGATACATGCAAGAAACAATGGGCTGCTTACAGTAATAGCTTAATCTTTTGGAAGCCAGTGAGTAAGCTTAAAATAAAGGTTTATTTTTCAATTATACGTATCCGTGCATCTTGGAGTTTAACATAATCTTCATGAATAACAGCAACACTACACGTATCTTCTATTTAAATGAAGGAAGATTTGTACAGACTGCTTCAGAATTGAGCTCTGAGTCTGCCTAACTTGGGAAATGGCAGCACAGTGCTTCTCAGCGTATAAAGCCTTGGGAGAGAATCTTTTGAGTTCTCCCATTGGGTTGCTAATGCCAGGAAACTTTGTTCAATAAAATGATCTAAACAAATCAGGAGCCAAAACAAGTAATAAGAGGAGAAATATCTAACAGCAACAACTCTTTCCCATCCCACCCCGCCACATTTTTGAGATTTCAGAAAAACATATGCGAATTAAAGCTACGGTAGCTTTAATTTGTCAGCCCACGTACTTAGCTTCAGATCACCCTCCAAGTCAACAGGTTTCCAATAGTCATGTTTTCACAGACATTACTATCCATTGTTGTGTTATATTTTATAATGGAATCGAAACCCTGAGGTTGCCTCTTACCAGCTAAGCAGAACATTTTTTAATGTATTTTGTTTTGTTGTGTTTCCAAGAAATTTCCACTTTGTTTGAAACCTGATTTAAATTAGCCCTTCCAAGCATTCTCACGAGAAGGTCGAGATCTTTATCTCACAGAAAGATTAGGGATTTTCCTCATAGAGTCACTGACAATTCTGCTTCATCAGATCAAAATCTCAAGTGACAAGTTGATTCTTGGATTCTATACTTAACTTGCACAATATAAATTTCTTAGATCTGATTAGCATTCACCAAAAAGCATCATGAGTCAGCATTATAGGCAAGTTTAAAAAAATTCCCATGCAAAAAAAGAAATCTGCTTCATGTCTTCCTCAGGATACAGAGAAAAGCTAGCTTAAAACAAAACTGCTAATATGGCCGTCTTATTGTTAGTGACCAAATACACACAGGTGTTTGTTTTCCACCCTCTGTATGAGTGTGTGTGGACGCACTTGCCTATGGTTGTGTGCATACCTGTGAAGGATAGTCTTAATATTTAGGAAGAATAAAAAATAATCTACAAAATGGGATAAAAAAAATCAAACATCTGTCTACGACACCAAAATATTTCACACAGGAGGCTGTTCTAGTGCATGAAATTCCCACTCACTTTATAGGCTTATAGCCATGATCTTTTGAGATCACATGATAATGATATTCAAATATATGCTCCCTGGAATCTATCATCCATTTTCACTTTGGTGTGAATTCGTTTATTTGTTGCATGGCCCTGAGGAAATGGTATCAAGACACGTATGCTAGGGAATGGTTAAGAGAAGGAGATTTTTCCCAAGGGTGGTGGGCTTGGGTGCACCACCTTGCTGGGATGAGAGTGCAGGAGCTCAGCACAAGGGTACAAATTGACTCTAGATTGACGAAAGGATTCTACAGAAAAATGAGGTGATGATTTGCTAAAAACAAATTCCTCCACTTCACATTTTGCCCTACCATTCTACATAGTTTTTTCTTCTCTCTTTCTCTATGCATATGTATCAATCTAGATATACACATATATTAGTGAGACAACAAACCCATGAATATTTTTACTTTCATAATATTTTTATTGTCATGATTACTATTTGCAAATATCTTTCTTGATTATACCTATTGGTAATTTATATGCAAATAGCAGTTACACTATATAGGCCAACATAGACTAGTTAGACATATTTCTCTCCTAAAGTAATAAGCAAGTTTATTCCTAGCTCTCTCTTCTTTTGGAAAGAAATCAGTTAATACATGTATGCCAGTCCCTATTGACATGAGCTTAAGTTTTATAAAAGGTGGTAAGTTAGACAAGAAATATATCCTGATTTAATACAATTAAATACAATACAATTACTGATACTTAGTAAACACTATTGACTGGTGATTTTTTTCTTAAATCACATTCAGATATTTACTTATAAATATTAAATTCTCTATTAGGAGAACCACCAATTAGACCATTTCGTGGGTTTATTTTTATTAATATGCTAAAGCTATTAATGGTAGCCTACGTTCGATAATAATTTTTTATTTTAAAATATTTGAAATCATTTTGAAGTTTTAATCTTCTCAACAGTTATTTACTGTTTCCCTTAAAGGATTTCAATATGTCAAAAATCCTGACTTCTAACACTTAGGGGTGGGGAGGAGACAATGATCTCATATTAAATACTAGGTAGGCTTCCCTAGTGACAATTGCAATGAAAGCATGTGTATCATAATTAATATTTTTTCTGAATCCCACCCAATTCCACCACTTTGCAGTGTTTTAAAAAACAGAAACATACTCACAATATAATTTTAATACCTACTCAGGGACCACGTTGTATGTCATGAAACTCACCAAGAATGACTTGCAGTCAGTATGCTTTTTTTGCTGGGCATAAGTTCTGGGGGAAAAGGAGAAGCAAAACGGGTGTGTTGATCGTAAAATTAGCCCAATATGTTTCACAGGTAAGTCTCTCCAGAATATTGGTCAGTTTATAACAGTTAAACAACATCAAAGATCTGAGGCTTAAGTACAGAGAGCCCGGAGCAAAAGAGCTCAAGTTATAAATGGAATCGCTTCCATATATCAAACGTGAGAAAAAAAGACTTTTATGGAACAAAGAAAAGTGAAAGACTTTATTTATTTTTCAATGGCCCTTTCTCTGTCCTTTTTCTATAATGTTCTTGTTGGCATTGCCCTTGGATAGGCTTGGGAAAATGTTGCTGTTGTCACTGGGAAAAAAATAAAAATTGCCACCTGTAAGCCATTAGGCCTGGGATGAAAATCAAACCTGAAAACTGCCAATGATTCTACATTTAATTTTAAATGAGAGGGGAACAAGTCAGAGGCACAGAGTGACTCAATGCATCCAAGACCCAAAAGAGAACGTTTGCGACTCCATGCATTTAATCAGTACCACCATGTTGCTTGAGCCTACACCTGCATAAAGTGTTGTCTCTGTCATTTGTTATCTTGGAGAATAAATGGAACTTCTGGAAGTGAAGCTACATGGATTGGAACTATAAAACCATAGTAATATTAATATTTAATCAGCAAAAGTATAATTATATCATCTCTTTGCAGGATGAGGATATTCCTGTATTTAGAAAAATATCCCATTTGCCATCTCCAATCATTCAAGTTAAAACTTTCAGAATCAAAAGTTTCCACAATTTTTTTCAGCAGATTGGAATCGTAGGGGGAGGTAGAGTCTAATGGTGGGATTTTGATAGCTTCTGGAATGCTGAGTTTCTATGTGTGATAATTGCCCTTTCATCAAATATAATTGCTCATGACTTGAAAAACAGTAAAAAGACTATTGTATAAAACATTCATACAGAAATTAAAACAAGTCAGAGCAAAGAGCAATTTTATAGCTTCTCTCATGTCAAGCACTTCAAAAATTGCATTTGCACTTTAATTCTGCCTCAGTTGCACTTAGAAATTATGAAATAGCTTCCAGCCGTCCTTATTATCCAGCATGGGGTCTCAGAGGTGTCCCAACAAAATGGATTTTAAACTCTGCTAAGTGCATTGCAGGAAATTGATCCAAATTAAACGCCTGTATTAAGCAATGAGCAATGTGTGTCTCTCTCAAGTTTGTTAATAAAGATTTTAGAAATACTTATAAATATTCTGGTATTGTTTTGCCTCATTTATAGACAAATACTTCCAAGATTCGTTTCATGTTGGTAATACAAAACACATTTAGAGAACTAGTGTCCTCATTTAAAGTAAAATATCTGACATTCAGTAAAATATCATAATTCAGTAAAATATCTGACATTCAGCAACGTCTGAAGTAAAGCTGATAGCTACAAACAATACGTTTCTTCCTCCTTTTTCGCAAATTCCTTTCCAAGCAAATGCTATGGTCTTCATCTCTTCCCTTCTCTCAATAACTTTTCTCCATCAATTACCCACTGATTTGTCAGTATCGTCTCCCTTTTCACTGGTTCATTCCCCATCAACTGTAAATAAAAACCAGTTTCTCTCTTTAAAAGAAAATAATTGAAAAGAGGTATGCAAAAAAATATTTGTACACAAAAGTTTATAGCAGCACTATTCACAATTACCAAAAGATGGAAACAACCCACATGTCTATCAACTGATGAATGGATAAATAAAATGTGGTATACCCATATAATGGAATACTATTCAGCCTTAAAAAGGAATAAAGTGGTGATACATGCTACACGTGGATGAACCTCAGAAACGTTATGCTAAGTAAAAGAAATCAGACACATATTGTATGACTCATTTATATGTGTTATACAGACTAGGTAAATCCATAGACAGAAAGATTAGTGGTTCCAGGGCCTGGGGTAGGAGGGAGCAGGGAAAATGGGGAGCAGTCACTGATGTTAGTTATCAGTTTTGTCCCATTTATCAAATCCTTAAGAACACTTTTTGTATCTTTAGCGCGCTTGACTCTAAGTCCCTTCAAAGTGGGGACTATGTCTGTCTTGTTCACCCACCTATGATCCAGTATCTAGCATAGTTTCTGGAAAATAACAGGTACTTAATATTTATTGAATTGAAGTTTATTAGAAATTTCTTCTCTTGCTTTCACTCTTGGCAGCATTTGACATTATTGAGCATTCTCTCCTTTCTTCACTTCTATGACATCACTAATTCTGGATTCTACCTCACCCAACACTGTTTATTTTTCCCTGTCCCTGCACCTCAAACCTTGATGTCCCTAGGATTCCATCCTCCCTATGTGCTTGTCTCATTTTACTCCATATGACCACCCAAAGCAATCTCTTCCACCTTCCTACTTACATTTACTATTGATCAATCTCAATTTTTTTCACTTATCACCTTAACGAATGTGGCTCATCTTCTAGGTCTCAGGTCAGTTGTAGCCTCCTTAGGAAAGTCAACTCTGAGGCCTCTCCCATCAGCCTTGAAAGATAAGATTAGAACTCATTTTTTGTTTTGTTTCTTTCTTTGTAACATTGTATATTCATCCTTTTGTGGACTTACCTCATTGAATGTATTTAATTACTTACTTGTCTTTCTCTCCAATTACACTTCATAAATAAAACTGAAGATTATATCTTGTTTGTTACTTTACCTCCAGTGCCTAATACATAATGAAAAATCAGTTAACAAAGGAATTTATCTGTAGCTTCAAGCTCTCTTTAAGAACTTATCCAATATTTATAACTGCTTATTGGATCTCCTCTGGATGACCTGCAGACACTCCACACTTGGAAATGAACTCATTATCCCCACTCACACCCCTGCCAAACTTTCTAAATTCCTATCACAATACCAACGCCACGCACCACGTTAACTAAACTAGAGATTTGAGAGCCATCTTGAGTTTCTTCTGTTTTATTCCCGGCACTCAGACTAGATCCTGTTGCTCTGGCTCTTTTTAAAATCCATTCTCTATTCCCAATTGCTCTGCCACTACATCGGTTCTAATTCTCATCCATCGTATCTCCTTTGAATTATAACAAAAACTCTTAAAATTTGTCTTTGTTCACCCAGTTTTTACCCCTCCAGCCCAGCCTCCTCATTGCCACCAGAGTTATCTTTCTAAACATATCACATTATGTCACCGCTTAAAAATCTTCAGTGCCTCCATCACCTACAAGATGAACAAACATCTTCATGTAACACAGAACATGATCCCAGAAGTGGTTCCTACTTACCTTTCTAGCTGTATCTCCCACCTCTTCCAATCAAAATACCTTACTCCCCAGCCCATACTGAACTAGTCTTTGCTTACAAAACCTGCAGAGTTCTTTCATGCCTCGACATCTGCATATGTTCTTACAAAATTTTGCTCATCTTTCAAGACCCAACACAAAGACTCTAATCTCTTTCATGCATTCCCCAGCCTTTCCAGAAAGAGTTCCTCCCTCTTTGTTCACTCATAGAGCGCCATCACAATGTATTCTAATTATCACTTTCCACTGATCACATTATAATTATTTGTTTCTAAGGCTTTCTCCCCACCCTCTGAAAGCCAGCTCATTTTGTACAAGTCTTCTTGGCATCTATTGCAGTGCTGGATATAGACTAGATGCTCAATGAATGTTTGATGAATGAATGAGTGTATGTGTGTATACATACATGTATTTATTTACATATATACATATATATATTACATTGAATATGAAAGTAAATTTGATTATATTTGATTTAAAGTATATTTGTAATTTAATACATCTGTGAATTTCCAAGTAAATGTTACACATTCTGAAATAGTTATTAAAGAATTCACACTATGGACAGATGGTAAAGAATAACTGAGAATCCTGAAGGATACATATGCGCTCACACATTCTCCTTCATTCTCTCTGCCTCGCTTATGCCTTCCTGGCCCCACCAAGCCTGTCATTTTTCATCTTCCCATCCTGCCAATTCCCGTGATCAGGGAAGGCAAACGCAAAAGGGTGCCATTGGAAAGGGTAATGGGTACAGAAGGGCTGTGTAATCTTAGAGGCTTGGAAAGTGTACTGTTCTATGTAATAAAAAGCAAATGCTGTAAAAAGCACCTTTATTCACCAATCCTGACAGCCAATGAGTTTCCCAATGTCCATTCATCACATCAGATCACAGATTGAGATATGTAGCAAATTTAACAGGGAAAAAAAGCACTCCATATTTCCCATCTTATCTATGCATGCTATGACACAGAAGTGCGTGTGTGTTCTTCCATGTAGCACTTTTAGAAAGAGTGGAAGCTTTTGTTTGTTTTTGATTGTTTGTTTGTTTTTCTACCTGTGACACTTTATTACTCACAAAATAGTTGTTCATGATCAAAATATAAATAAAGCTATATGCCTTGATAATGCTTCAGTATCACTCCAAATAATGTGAATTTAAAGGAAGTCCTCTTTCTTTTTCAAATAATGAATATCATGATAGTTACTATAGATAATAAAAACATCCAAGGAAAAATATTAATGTTATGGGGGAATAAGGTTTGGAACTACATAAAACACAGCAGAAATAAAAAGCTCTACTAATTAAAGGATGTTAATCAATAGCTTTAAATCTGTAATTGAGATACCAAAAAATCTAAAATCATCTAGATTTGAAAACTCTACGGTTATTTTGGGAGATAAAAACCAGGTTAACATCATCAAATTATCAGATGTTTGTGAAAACACTTCACGAATTCAATTCATTTGTTATTAATGCACTATATCCATAGTGGAAAAGCCCATATATTTAATAATTTAGATCAGAAAGAAACACTAAGATCTAGAATAAAAGTATGAATATCCAAATTAATGTCTTGGGAAGCAATTTAGAAAAGTAAAGCACAGTTACTTGTATTGTTAGTAAGTTTTCAATTCATTCTTAATTACTGTCAACAAAAATTAATGAATGCCTTCTTATTTTTCTTCATGTTTAAATAACAACAGCACCAGTAGCAACAACAACAAACACAAATAATCATGGCACCCTGGTCTCCCAAATCTGATGTTGCCCTGGAGTGGCCAGCTCAGACCTGTGGATAGGACCATAGATCAAAGTGGCATAACTACTAAATAAGTTCCACAAATGAGGCTATTGAAACAAATAGTAAAAGCAATAAAACTAGATTTATTTCTGAGCAAAGAGAATTGAAAGAGAGAATAAAAAGCAGGAAGGAGATGTTGTGAAACTGAATTTCAGATAAACCTATTACAGATGAGGGGGACTTGTTGGCATGTGATCTTTCCTCATACCCTATGTCCTTAACTTCTATTACTGTGAACGTTCCAGTTCTTTAAAATACAGTCACACCATTTTTTTTTCAAGATTAATATATAAAGGAATAAAAGATTGCTCCTGGGCTAGGACCCTGTATGCTAAGTTTCAGCCTGGAGCACATTTTTATAGCTGAGTTATAAACCTTTGAAAATAGGTGTTTGGAATGGAAATGTTAAGAAACCCGTAACTGTAGTGGCACAAATAGTACTGGCATCATTCATCTAGAAAAGGTATATAGGCAGTTATAGTATTAAAGTTTACTCTTCAGATAAAGGATCCTGAATGTGGTCAGGTTGTATTCTACAGAGGATTTAATAGCCCTTTTGAAAAAGCTATGGGAGGAGGGGGCGGAAATGGGGCAGGAAAAAGGAGGGAAAGAAAGATTTACCTATCGTTTGGATGTTATTCTTTTCTTGAGGTTTCATAGAAATTTCTTATGACAAACCAAGCACCTAAAACTGCCAGCAACAAATAATTACTGGAATTATTACATTGTAATGAATTTTTATTGTTCTTAAATCTTGCAATGCTATGTAATATATTCTTTAAATAGAGTTATGTTGCCTTCGCAGAAGTAATTTTTAATCCAGAACGCATTATGTCCATATACCTACAGAAGGAAACAAATTTTACATTTACAGTAGTTGAAATGAAATAAAAGAGCAAAAGAATCTCCTAGATGGTCTACCTTTCTCTATTTTCTGTTTGGAAGTGAATTTTCATGCTCTTAAAGGTAGCAGTTTCATGATAAGTTTTGCTTAGTTTACATCGTGTCTTTTAACATTTGAGATATATTTTGCAATATACTCTCTTGCTTCCAAATATGTCTTTCTTCTGACATAGTTTATCTCCTCCCTAAAGTATCCATAGATTTTCAGAAGGCATAAATTTTTTTGACATAATTTTTTTCTAGGAAGATAATGTAATAACATGATTCACAACAAGATAAATCTATGCACAATATCTGAGAACATGATTACTCAGTAAACTTAGTGTATAAGTACTGTATGGTAGTGTAGCTAAAATTAGCAATTAAGATTCAAACACTCAAATGATTAAATCATTTACTTCTATAGCCATTACTTGCTCAGAATAAGAAGGGAAGGAGGAGGAGAAAAAGAATTCATCTGTCTCCATGGACAGATTATTTCAAATTAAATAGATGACAGAGAAAGCTATCAAGTTACTGCTCAAGGAGCTGGAGACCCAAATCCAAAGAGAAGGCTCTTAACTTCTAGTAGCTGTTACTGGCACAGTAACATGTTAATGGAACTGGTAGGTCCACTGAATATATCCTGCTATATTAATCCTCCGATTCAACTCAGAACATTTAGGTTTGTAAATTCCTGTTTAAAAAAAATGTGGAGATTCCAAATTAGGTGATTCCTGGCAACTATCGAGACTGAGATTTTACAGTATGCTCTCGAATTAGAGAGGAAAAATATCAATCAAGTTATTCAGATATTGGATGCTAATCTTCAAGTGCATATTCAAAGCTGATTGGCAAAATCCACGAGACTTCTCATCTGAAAATACAGTAAATCCTTCTTATGTAAATATCACATATACACACAATACATCAATATTTCATCAATATATCAAGTAGCTTGAATTAACTTTTCAAATTACTTGAAAGATAAATTTTAAAAGCCTAGTGTCTGACACGGTATAAATGATACAACATATGGATGGGTTTTAAAAGAAAATTTCTACCCTTTGTTGTTATATTACAGAGCTATGAAAATTCAAATTAAATTAATCTGTTTTGAATTATTATGCTGTTGAGTTAATACGCATTTAAAAACAGACTTAAGTATGATTCAGACTTTTAAACTTCCTGAAGAGAAGACATAGCATTTGTGTTCACTGCTTTTTCTCAGTCTACTGCATGATTTAATACTGTCTTCATTAATACATATAGACACTCAACCGAGACATGGAAGGTTAAAAAAAACCTCCCAGCTCTTCACCTCTAAAATATACCTATTTGTCATTTTTAGGATTCCATATTTATCCTTTCCAGGCATCTCAAATAGTTAAAAACGAACAAAATAAACATTTTAAAGAAATACACCAATTCCCCAGTAATTTAAAGTGCTATGAATTTTAAGAATGCAAAAGTACTGCTAAAAGACGCTTTGGGGGCAGCACAACCATTTTATGGGTCTATTTGTGGCTCTAAATATTTCATAATGTTGCTGCAGGAATTCATTCCTAATCATGAAATGTGTCACTTGCCCTTGAGCACAGTCTATAGAGTCCGAGAATAGTGCCAGGCACATGCCATAGGTCATGTAAGACGGCCACCTTGTGACTAGCTGTTATAAATAAGGGCTCTGGGGTCAAACATGTCTGTACTTTGAAGAGATTGGGAGGTTTCACCCTGAAAGCAACACCAGCCCTCAGTCTGGAAACCAGGTCCCCAAGGAGACTCTGGGCAAGCACTTTCAAATAGCTCAGAGTGAGAGAAGAGGCACAGCAAATGTCATCTTACATAAACCCATAAGAGAAAATTGTGTCCTTTTTACAAGGGCAGAAGTCTAACTGTCTTAGGAAAAAAATGTGCAAAAATGAGAGCATACTCAAAAATGTAAAGAAGTGGGCAAGGCTAGTAAATAAATCCAGGTATTGGTCTGTGTCATAGGTAGACCAAGAGTTTGGATTAAATAAGCTGCCAAAAGGAAAAGGACACAAGTTTGGCTTTACCTTTCACTGGCAAGGCTTCTCTGTAGAGGCTATGGCCTTGTATACAATGGGGTCAGTAGGAATAATCAGTCCTATTAAAGAAGGTGCAATGAATAAATAGATTCATTATAAAGAATTACTACAATGTCATTGATATTTGTAGGAAAATATGCACCAAGGAAAATGCATAATTCTACAGCCCAAAGGATTATGAAATGTAAATTGTCCCCAAAGGTTAATCTTTTGATGTCTGCCCTTGACCAATTCTCTCTTGACTTCCTAAGGCCCAGGACATTATCTCCAGGGTCCTCCTTCTGGACCAGTCCATCATTTCCATTTCATTGAGCTAATAAAATCATTGTCTCTATTACTTCTTCCATTATCTGTCATTCTCATGTCTTATTCATGTTTTATACTTAAGCCTTTATATCTCTTTCCCCAGAATCCTAAAGCCAAAGTTTGCTAGACCAATTGTACAGAGGCTGCACAAGATCATTTAAATTGTACTATAGTCTTTTGTGCTGTGGTCCCTAAACATCTTGCATTAGAAGATATATTTTAACCTAGAAAATTTTTGTCTACCCCTGAATGGCTGATTTAACACTACTATCCTGAGAAAGGTATAAAGTAGTGTATGTGTGTGTGTGTGTGTGTATATGTGTGTATAAATAAATATATACACATACATATACATGTATAGGAATTCAGAAAACTTTTGTTTTCTGTTTTAAACTAGATTGTATTAATCACAATAGCATCTACATATTGCTTAAAGAGAGCATAAGATTTAACATTTTTATACATAAACAAGACTTTGGTATATATGTATTTGAGCTGCTTGCAATAGCTCTGTCCCCAACATCACTACTTAAGAACACACAACCTACAGCAATGGAGAACTACTGCACTAACCATTTGGGACCTGCCTGCATTTGGTGAGTCCAGTCCAAAATATCTGACCTAAATCACCATCTCCATCCAATAGAAGTGCTTTTACAAAATAACTGGCTATTGGCACCAGCTGAAACTTAGTTTCACTCTTCCCAAAGGTAATCTCGCTGCCATCTCAGCCATCCATGTCACTTCTCAATTGCAGCGCCCACTCTCCTGCACTATTACACTGACCCTTCTTTGCAGACCCAAAATTTATTTGATATGGGTCCCAATTCCTCCTGGTTCTATTGCGGGAGAAAATTTAAAGGTCTTTATTGAGTAATCGTATAGGATGAATGTGAATGCTGAGAAGATCAGGCATCGTACCTGGTGGGGCAGAGGAAAAAAATCCTTTCAGTGGATGTCAGATTGTGCCATGTGAACAGTTCTCCATACAAGCAACTTTGTCCAAAACACTCTTTATTAAGAGATACTGTTCAAAATTAGGCAGACTCAAATACCAAGAGAAGTATAAATAGATCTTAATTCTTGTCCAGGGGTCCGCTAACTTGAATTTGTACCCATTGTAAGAAAGACTCCCTTCCACTGAATAAAGTGGTGCTAAGAGTTCCCACACTCCAGGAACCCAATGCTCCTCATTATGCTGGAGGCAAGAGCCAGAGATTTTCCGTTTGTTTTAGAGTGCTCAGAATAAGATACTGTGTATCTGCATATTCACCCATCCTATGGTTTTACACCTAGTGTTCCAATATAACCTCAGACTTCTCCTGGGGTTGCTTATGAGTACTCAACTTTTACTCAGTTTTCCCAGGATACTCCTGGATTATACCTATTAACCTGAAGTAATAATACTCCCTTTCATACTCAAAATTATCCTAGCTTGGAAGAAAAATTATACATTCATTCTAATCATAAAGCATTCTCAAGTGTTAAAACAAAACTTCATACAGGACCACAATATGTGAGTCCTAAATTAGATTTTCTTGGCTAATGATAACAGTCCCCTGAGGGTCTCTCTAAAATGCAGATTCCTGGGCCCCAATCCACATCTCCTGAGGAGAGACTTGGGAATGCTTATGCTTAATAGGTGCCACAGTTGATTCTTCTGAACAATAAAGTCCAATCATTGCCAGTCCCTAGAATTCCAAAGGGTCTTGTCCCATGTGCTGTATGTAACTACATCACTATTCTGTATACTTCTTCTTTCTCCTTTGATTTCCACTTCCTAAACTGTTCAAGCTTAATCTTAAATCTGGAGTGCTTCTGCACCTAATTTGCTCTATTCCACCCTTGCACAGACCTTTGCATAGAAAGATCTGGCTGTCCAAGTGGTATACCAGAGTTGGCTGGTACAAGCTTGAGAACTAGGTGTGCACATCCCTTCCCAATTCAATGATGTTATGTTGGGAGCTTGAAATCAGCCATGGTGAGAATATTTACACCACTCAGCAAATGCTACAAAAAAAGCTTTCCTCACCCCCGGCCCCAGAGCCACTTGTTAAACATTAACCAGCACACCACTAGCTAAACATTTACTGCTAATTATTCTACTACCCCTCTAGACAAACAAAGCAAACAAACAAAACATCAAATGTTCCCAGTACAGACCCAGTCTTTGTTTTAGGTATGTAAGATGAAGTCAGAGAAAATATTCCACGTCAGAAGAATACTGCAATTGTGCTTTATCTCCTATGATATTTCATTAGAAATTTTTCATTTTCTAAATACCAAAAAAAATTGTTTAAACTGTAGAAATTTGACTTCAAGTTCAAACTGTCCTCATGAATTTCAGGCTTGTGTTCAAATTTAGAAATTAAAAGATTATCTTTATTGCAAACAAGATTATTTATATCAATATAAAGTTGTTCCATGGTTATCACAGAAACATCATATTTAAAAAAATTCTTCTTAGCCACACGTACTCAGAGATGTCTACTATTAACCTTTTGTTTTGTTAGCTACATTTTTCATATAACATTTTATCATAAACATCTTTCCACATTAGTAAGTATACTTTTACACATAAATATAAGAGACATATAATATTCTGTTGTGTGGATATAATTTGATTTATATGATCTGATTTATCCCTTTTTGTTTAAAATGTAGGTAGTTTCCAAATTTGTGTTATTAAAAATAGCGCTAATATAAGCATTATCGAAGACATTTTTTGCATGTATCTTTAATTGCATTTAGAATAAATTTTTTAAAAGAGAATTGTTCTGTTAAAGTCTATTTATTTCAACACTTTCAGTAGGTACCATTAAATTGCCCTTCCAGAAAGGTTGTATCAATCTGGTGACCTAAGTCACCAGTAATATATTAGAGTCCTCATCTTCTAGCACTATTAAGAATATATTTATTAAAATAGATATGCATATATAAATATTACATATTATATAATTGTCTTTACAATTTCCTGCTTTTATGTTCTTTTCTGTAATTCTGCAGTTTAAATTTCTTCAACGAAATGACCAAGTCGTTAAGAAAATAAAGATGCTGAATTTTCATAAGAGATTCATTAAAGTGGCTTTGGATTAAATTTGACCTTTTAATTCTAAACTCAAACCCCAAACCAAAGCAAATACAGAATTTTCTCACTTATGATCAAAAGTCTCACTCTACTTTTCCTTTTAAAGAACATATCCCAAGGCTTTAGCAATAGAGTCATTTGCTATTGTTAACACTGAGAAAGAGAGAGAGGAAATTCTATTTATTTTCTGAGATAAAAAACTAGAACAGTTCAAATGTCATACAGTCTACAGTGGTGAACATAGTTCAGCCAATAATCACTGTCTAGTAAGAGGTGCAGGGTGTTTTTTCCAACCATGCAAAACAACAGCAACCCATAAATTTTATAAAGACAGTTTAAAAAGCACTTAAGCATAGTTAAGTTAATATAAATATTTTAATCTTTTATATGCGTAGTTGAGGTTCCCTTGGATTTCAACCCTCTTCATTTCTCAAATAGCACATCATTTTGCCTAGTTGAAGAATTGTCATGTAAATATTGGTATTTTACTTTGAAGGAAAAAAAGGCTGTTGATTGTCAAGGTGAATATTCAAAGTTTCTAATATCTTTGACAGCTGTTAAGCAGGTAAGCTCTGTACAGAAGAACATTTTACTGGAATATGTCCCATGATTAAAAAGTTATCACATGCTCTTATAGGATGTTGCTCACTTAGGCATAGAAGAAGTAACATACTTCTCATGTCCAATAATTCCTAAGATACAAGAGAGAGTATAATCCTGCCTCTAAGGGAACATACATTCTATGGAGAAAAAAAAATCCAAAATATAAAGGAACATGACAAATTTTATCCACTTTCTATATGCACGCATCAAATGCTTTCTTTTCTTCCTGGTTGACCACGACATGTCCGGACCTCTTGTGTGAATTAGGATGTTATGATTCTTAAAATAAAAATATGTTATGCTCATTGATTTTAAGAATGCGAAAAAGTGAACTTCTTCGTTTTATGAAATTATTCATGCTGGAGGTAAACCCCTTTGTTATTTCACGTCAGAGACCTGGTGGGAATCTTCAAATAGAAATAGTAAGAAGAAATATCTACTGATTATAACACATTTTCTTTTGAATGAAAATCCAGTGTTTTGTTTACGAAAAGAAATGTCTCACGTATCAAGAAGAAAGCCTGATCTTAAACAGAACCTGGTAATAGTTGTAGCAGACCCAATTAGAAAACCTCCGAAAGGAGCCAGAAGAAAACATAAGATTTCTTCTCTCTCTCTGTTTATGTCACATTCCTGACTATATCTAAATCCAAACAGACTTATTTTTCCATCAGTATTAGTCTACAGAGAATTTAGTGGATATTTAGTGGATAAAAGAGACGCCTGGAAGACAATGAATGTTGACCTCCCTATACATCCATTAAATAGAAAACTATGACAATATTAAATAGAATAAACTGTCTTAGGGTTTAAGATCTGATTCCTTTTAGGTTTATTTAAAATAAATTGCTTCTTCCTTTTTGTTCTTTTCATGGGAACTTTTTTAACCACTAGATTTTTGTTTATGATTATATGAGAAGGAAGTCATCTGCAGGTAAAAAATTAAAAATTAAAAAATAAATAAAAGTGAGGTAGTGTGTTAAGTACAGAAGAGATGTTAACCATCAGAAGAGATGGTCGATACCCTCATGTCCTAAAAATGAGTTGTTTCATGTGTAAGGAGAGCAACTGAGGGAAGTCAGAGTCCAGCTCAAGGGTGAGCTAATAAAACCTGCCCTGAACACTGAACGCAGGTGAAGATGCCAGAACAGAACCCAAAGCTGTCCTAAGGTGAAGAGAGCACAGCTGTGGTCTAGTGAAAAGGGCTCAGATACTACCATTAGAGCAATGCAGATGCCGAGTCTGGTTCCATTTTTGCTACTGTCCAAATTTTGAGCAGGTTATATAACATTGCTGAGCCTCGATGTCTCATCTGTAAAATGTGAATAATAATACTACTACTTCTAAGAGCTATTTCGAAAATTAAGTGAGATGATGTTTGTAATGATGTTAGCACTGTGGCTAGAATAAATATGAGCATTTATTATTATCATTAAACACCCAGCCTATAGTAGTACACATATTCAGAAAATGAGTCCAACTCTTATGCCTTCTTTCTTAGACAGAAAATGCTAGAAATGGTTTTTGTATTTGCAGGATTATTTGAGACTTGTTTCTACACTTTTGGCTCCGGCAGTCCTGGAAATTGTTTTAAGAAAGAGTGTTCTATGGCAAACAAAGGGAGACTGAACAGTCCCTCACTACCCCTACCCAACTTCAAGAGAGTTGATTCCACATACCTAGGATATCCACAGAGTTCTAAAGGCTGGGAACTAGAGTGGCTGCCCCAATGTGTGTCTAAGATCTCGGGCAGGTGGTCTTGTTGTTAGCTGAAAGGCCATGGGACGGTGTTGTGGGAGAGGCCTCACAAGGCCCACTGGTCCAGGCATGCTTCCCCTATCACTGTCCTAGAGTATCACCAACTGATCACTCAACAAAAGGTGGTTGGGATGCTCAGAACAAGTAACAATTTATTTAAGATGCATGCCTCTGTTACCTGGAAGGGGCCCTCAAGAGCAGATTAGCATAGATCAATTTGTCAGATTAGCTAGCTGACATCTGGGGCCCTGAGGGGAAGAGCAGGAGACTTTCTGTGAAAGCAGAATGGCAAGGAGTAGGGGCAGTGCAGGCAGCAAGAGAGGAGGGAGAGCCTCTGAAAAGAGGAGAGGGGCAGCAATATCAAATTTCACTGGACCACGTTGACCCTGGAAGGAAAGGATTGCTTTATAGAGGTGCCAGAGAATTAAACTAGGTCCTTGACAAAGTCCCAGCAACTCAGTAAGAAAAAATAAATCATCGATTGACAGCAAAGAGTACCTCGTCCTTATGAACCAGCCTGAGGACACTCAAGAGAAAGTATTTTGCTTATATCATGTCCATTACTTTTTAGTAATTATGAATATTAGAGAGTAAAATGAGATTTGTAAGTAAAGGATAACATTGTTCTAGAAAAACCGGAGAGAAAGAACCCCGTACAGAAAAATGTCTCAGATGCATTATTACAAATCAAATATCAGAGTCTCCCTTTTGTCCTCTCTGGCATGGTTTTGGCCACTGACAATCAGCAAACGGTAGGTAGGAAGCAAGATGGTATATATGCCATAATAGTCTAGAACATATCCCATAGAGCTAATAAAATCTCAAGTAGTATTAAAAGAGTCACTCTAAAATGTGTAAATATGTTACCCAATTGAAATCTTGTTCATTTATCAAAATGCTAATTAAAATTTTCGTAGCTATTTTGCACCATCTAATTTCCCACAGGAAACGTGGAACTTGAAAGGTCATTACAAGCCCACTTGCTGTGATGTAAGCAGAAAAAAATAAGAAAAAATGCCCTCCTGGCTCTTAGTGAGTTTGCCACATGTATCAAGAGCAAACAGAAAATTAATATTTTGGAACCCAATAATTGAAATTTGGGAAAGGGAATCTGTTCCATAAGATAAAATATATTTGTTCATTTTTTATTCAAATACTTTTTCATTTTTGTAAAATAATCTTGGGGAGGCAGAACTATTTTCTCAGCAGGAAACAACATCTGATATTCAGATCTGAACCCATTGACTAGTTAGGAGGTGAGTCAAAAGTAATATTTGCATGTCTTTAAATACTTGTGTATATATTTGTCATCACTAAGTGAGGCTTTGTCTATTTATCCAAAGAAAACTTCAGCGGAATTTTAGGAGTGAGTCAAGAACATCCCCAGGAGCCAAAAAGGCCATTTGCTCTCTCCATCTTTTACACAGTGGAATCCAAGCATAATCAAAGGACAGAAGTATCCTTCACTATTTCAATAAATAAACATGAGTGAAAGGAAAACACAGGCAGAAGAATCTAATCACTAAAACTCCTTTGCTGCGTTACATATTCAGCTTTAAACACTAGCTTTAAAAATACAGTTTAGGCTTGGGAGACATAAGTTTTCAGGCCATCTAATCAATTTTCTACAAATGTTGAATGGCTAATCATTAGAATAATTTTATAGGGCTTTTTGTTGAGTTATTATTGTTTTCAATCTTCAGTTAAACGATTCACCAGTGGAGTCAGCAGTGAACATTGTTATTGGTATAAAATCTTTCTGTTTTACATTTGGGAGCATAATTTCATTATTCTTATTCTCTCAGTTTTGTTGCTAATGAGTACTAAAAATAATTGTTGTATAACCACTGTTATTCATCACTAAACTCAGAATTTAGAAACTAAAAAAAAAAAAAAAAATCCGTTGACTAGAGAGTCAAGGCATGAAAAATACGTTGGAGACGACATGGTTTTGTGGGTGAGCTGCCCTGTTGTAGCACATTCAACTTCTGTCATTAGGATATTAAGTTCATGCCCAGTTTATATGGTGGCGTGAGGGAGTTAATGAACTTCTGCCAAAGTGAGTTATGTGGTCCTTTCTCACTGATAAGATCAAGACCAATACTTTTCCCAAGTAGTGTTGAGTAGCGATGAACTTCATCATCCTTGTGAACAGAGCTTGACAGACATTGTCAGATTCTCACTCCTGAGGTATCATTGTCATTCACTCTGCGTTAACCCCGCCAGGAGCTACTGCTGGATTTAGCCTTCAAAGTCTCCTCATTATTTGACAAGTTAGAAGAGGTAGTGGAACTACTAGTAATTGGGGGACTACAACTCCATCCCGGCAAGTGACCTTGTCCCCAAACTAAGCTCTGGCTGGCCCCAGGTAGAACACCTTAATTGGCAGAATAGTTATTATTGCAGCTCTTCAACAGGAGTACTCCAGGGAAGGAATGGGTGAGAAGAATTTCAGCACAATGCAGTGCAAATAAAATACTGAAAACTCCATCTGAGGCTGGCATATTGTGTGCAAGTGTCACTAGCTTTGGATTTGTCTCTGTCACTTATTTTCCACCCCAAAGAAGAACTTGATTTAGAGCTTCAAAAAATCAAGTCCAAATGAATGGGAGGTGAACACATTCAAAAAAATTTTAAGTAGGAGGTCAGATTCCCTTCTGCCCTCCTATTTTAAAAACCTGATCCCTCAGCATAGAGTCAGATTGATGTTAAGTTGATATTCAAATAACTTTGGTAAAAACTTTTAATTAGTTTTTACACTTTTCAGACCTCTATGCTCCTAAGTACCAAGTGAAGCTGGAAACTACAAATAATACACAGGCTATTTCTTGATTCCTAATAGTTTGTTTTCATGATCAAGTGGATTAAATATTTTAGATCTCACTAGAAAGCTATGAGACCTAAAAAGTTTGAATATTAATGAGAAGATTTTCATAAATACCTTAACCTTGAGATGCCTTGCCACAATTGAAAAGAAATAAACATGCAGAAGTTTGTCCAGCAGTTTAATTAAGGGAATATCTCTTTGGTTACTTATGTATGAAATATTCAAGTTCTGTGGAATATTTGAACTTCTGCTCCAAGTCTGTTTGGTTTCCTAAAAGCCAAAGCATAATTATATTAGTCTTTTGACATACAGAAAAATGTGTATCTTAAACCCATTCCTAGGGTTTGAAATATTCCTTTGTAGCTTAGTCGCCAGTGGCAAATGGCACAATGTTCCTTTCCCTGTTATTAAAGAAAAAAGGTCCAGTCTTGTCCATAAGCCTTATCACCATGCACAACTTGCAGAAGTATGGAATAGAAACATCAACGAAATGTACATGCTTATTGCTATTCCCCAGAATAACTCAATATAAGGCAGGAGGTGATAGTTTTCTGAAATATTTCCACATACTTCCTAAGGAAAATATGATTTATATTATTCTTTGTTATACTTAACTCACCAACCTAAGTAGAGTTTGAAATACCTACTAAAACTTCATAGTGTTGTCAAAATTTATTTGCATTCTATATGCAAAAAAGAAAAAAAACAGAAATGGGGCCATCAATATTACTCTCTGGATTTGTGTGTGTGTCCAAGTAGCCAATCAAAATAATTGAGGCAGGGGCCAGGCTGGTGGCATAGTGGTTAAGCGTTCACACTCTGCTTCAGTGGCCCAGGGTTCTCGGGTTCGGATCCCGAGCACAGACCTACACACCACTCATCAAGCCATGCTGTGGTGGCGTCCCACATATAAAACAGAGGAAGACTGGAATAGATGTTAGCTTAGGGCCAAACTTCCTTAAGCAAAAAGAGAAAGATTGGCAACAGACATTAGCTCAGAGTCAATCTTCCTCACCAAAAATAAATAAATAAATAATAATTGAGACAAAGAATAAAAGACAAAAAAAAACTTGTCTTCAAATTAAAGTATAAGATTATTCAGATAAAGGTAGACGTATAAGTCTAAGTGATCTAAATTCACTAGATCATTCACATGTACTGTCAAATAAATATGACCTGGATTAATTTAGTTATAACAAATTAATATGAAAAGCAAAAGTTTCTGGCTTTGCTTTAAAGCTACAAATGTTATATATTTGAGATCTAATTCCAAATTTAATACGATGTATTCTTTAGTCTCTGATAGTTTCTGTGATTGGTTCTCATGAGTGAAAATTGTCATTGAATTTATGTTTCTCATTTCTTTTACACGAATAGTGTAAATTCCGGGATCATCCGGCTGCAGAGAAAAAACAGCAGTCTTTGACATGCCCAAGAAACCTTCAACTCCTGGGATAGTAGCTGTAGCATTAACAGACTGTAGGAGCCTTAGATAGTCAAAGAGATCGAGTGCACAATGGCCCCAATCTGCCCAGGACTAAGAAAGGTCCCTGGGATGTAGGACTTTGGATGCTGACTGCTAAAACCAGGAACGTCCTCAGCAAGCCAGGACAAGTTGGTCATCCAAGAAGAGAATACCTTAGCTAAACTCATGCAGTTGTGTTTATCAAACTTTCCCCCAGCAAACTTGTAGCCATGCCAAAAGAGTTTCTCTTCAGCTTATGGAAACAAAGGATGTAATGGGGAATTTTTTATAGTGTTGGTCTTAATAATATAGAGAATGAGGGAAAATGAGGAGTTTTTATGTTCTCTTCGGTGGCCTTTTAGAAGCATTTTTAATGCATCTTCCGAACCCCTGTTCTTAAATATTGCCAAGCTTTCATTAAAAGTACAAGGAACACTGCTGGGACAGGAAAGCTGTGCTTTATAAAGAAGCAGTAGAAAGCTAAATACAGTTGTACACATTCCATGTTTTTTAGCCCAATAAAACGCAATGGTTAGCTACACTGTTTTAAAAGTCTCTTAAGATTCCATTTTTTCCTCATGCCTATAAGCTAAGGAATTGTCTGGAGGAATCTAACACACGAATATGGCCTCAATCGGTAAAAGAGAATGTTTCAGGGTACCAGGCAATGGTTGAAAGATTAATAAGTAGTAAGGATTTGGGCAGAACATCCAATCATTTCTTTTCAGTAGTCTTTCCAAAGCAGCTGAGATACACAGCTATAGCCCCTGCTAAATTAAACATTTCAGCCCAGCTTACCAGCACCACAATACACAGGTAGAAGTAATAAGTAATAATGAGTTTTGGGCCATTGAACACTGTGAATTTTCCCAGTGTACTGCAATTATAGAAACATCTGTGCTAAATAAGTTCCTACGGAAAGCTAGGAGTGTTTAATAATCCTCACAATTTCTCATTATCAGCCCTAATAGAAGAGAGAGTAAACTCTGCAAAAGTTTACCATTTTCAAAGAAAATTGCCAGGAACATGATCATTTCTGGTACCACACTTCCCTGGACAATAAAAACACCAGAGACAACCTCCTTGGAAGAGAACATTACACGGCAGCTTTAATAATATGAACCACAGCACAAGGCAAATAATGCCACTTTCAACAGCCAGGCCATTCTGGCTAGAGCATCCCCCGTGCGACAACCTGACAACTAGCAGATTGATGATGCTCCTCAGCTTTCTTTACTGCCTCTGACAGGGGAGGGGTGGTCTAAAAATACACACTGCTTTCCTCAGACCTTTCCTAACCACCAAAGCACCAGGTGACATATCTCCACACCTGCTGATTGCTTCCCACAGGGCTCATTCCAAAACAAGGGTAGGTTTCAGGGCCAGGATCTGAATAACTTTAACAACCACTAATGGCCAGCTCTTGCTGCTGAGAGGAATGTCACCCCTCTGGAGAAATGTGAGTGACTTGGACATGAGTATCAATGGTTGAATAGGTGCTTCTACAATTAGTTAGGGAACAATAGAACAGATATTACTTTGGAAGAAGCTAGCATGTGAGAGCCAGTGAATGTCTATAGCTGGACCTAGTTTGTGAAGAAATACCAACAAACAGGGCCCACCGTAGAATAGGACTGCTTCATTAGTATAAAGGAGAAAAAGGGATTTGCATCCAAGCCCATCAAAATAATAGCTGGCTTGAGTTCTAGGACTGAATGATAGCTTCACTAATGCCAGACCAACCATTGAAACCTTTAAAACATCATGGAGGTGCTTTGGAACTGTGATGGTCAATTTATATGCCAATTTAGTTGGGTCATGGTGCCCAGATTAGCAGTCAATCATTATTCTGAATGTGTCTGTGAGGGTGTTTTGGATTAGATTAGCATTTAAATGAGTGGACTTTGAGGGGGAAATCTGTCAGCAGACAGCCTTTGGACTTGATCTGCACCGTTAGCTCTTCCCTGGGTCTCTGGCTTGCTGGCCCACCCTGCAGATTTTGGATTTGCCAGCCTCCATAATTGTGTGAGTCAATTCTTTAAAATCAATCAATCAATCAATCCTATTAGGTCTGTTTTCTCTGGACAACTCTAATACTGGAACAAAATCAATATTCTGCTTGCATCCAATCCTTCTATTTTTTCTGCTAATTAATATTAACAACATCTAGTATGTATTATATGCCAAGTACTATGCTGAATCCATTATATGTGCATATATGATACCATCACTGTCTTCGTTTGACAGACAGAAACTGAGGCTTACAGAGGTTGATCAAATTGTCCAAGAACACATATCTAGTAAGTGATAAAAGCAGGATGCAGGTCCAGGTCTGGCCTTTTCAGCGTCTGAGCTCTCCACCACTATGATGAAGTGCCTTTCCAATAACGTAGCAGCCAAAAAGGAGATGATTACAATTCAAAATAGACACCTTTTGTCAGGGGCAAGAGTTTTATCCTTAATCACTTTTGTTGCCTGGTTTGTGAGAAAGGAGCCTGAGGCTGGGTGTCAGCCATCATGCACATTCAATCCAGCTTGCTCAACAATGGACACATTACCTGACAAATCATTTACACTCTTAGGCCGTTGTCTTATTCAGATGTCAAATTTACGTGACCCTGGAAAAGTCCCTTAACCTCTCTGGGACACTCAATTCTTTTTTTAATCTATTTTAAAAAAAAGAAATTCAGGCTAAATGATCAGTAGGCTTCCTTATAGCCAGGATGGTGAGGGAGCCTCAGTTTGAGTAGAAAAACATTGCTTGCTTTCAAAATTCTCTGGAGAACTAAATAAGAATAAATTTGAAAGTGTGGGGAAAAATGAAAAGGCATTAGGCACGTATTTGATCTTCTAAAAATCGCTTAAGAGAAAATACTGCCATGCTCAATGTGGGAACGCAAGTCATAATTTGAATAAAGTTTTGATTCCTGTGATTGTGACTCATGAAGCATTTTCACATGGAAGATTGATAAGTTTGGTTCAAAGAGTTTTTTTACTGCATTGTGGAGGTGCTGTATTCATGAACTCTTGTTATTATAACACATTTCCATGAAGTTCTAGTCTGAGAATCAACCCAGAGTGACCTGTCCCTCTGCTGTCCTCCACGCTCTTCTCCCCTAACTTGTCCTGTCAGGCTCTGCCACTCTGAGAATCTCTCTAACGCCACATCTGGCTATGTCATTATTTACATGCTTGCCCCCCAGATGCCACTCCCATTTGATGGTAAGTGCCACGAAGGCAGAAGCAATATCTTTCATTCTTTGATATCCACTGCCTAACACAGAAACTAGCAATTAATTACATAGTAATTGCTCATATTTGTGAAATTAATAAATAAATAATTGAGGCTTGGCTCAAATTACTATTCAAAATGACTCAAGTTGGTATTTAAAAATCATTATGACAGCTAATATTTACTGAGCATTTCTTTGCGCTGACATGGTCCTAAATGATTAGTATGAGATATCTCATTTAACCATACTCTATAAGGTAAATGAAACTTGGGCAGCATTCCCATCACAAAGCCTTTTTTTTGTTTTTAATTTGAAGATGTGAATTTTTTTAAATTTTATGTTATAGTGGTAAAAACATAATGTGAGATCTACCCTAATAACAAATTTTTACATGTACAATACAGTATTGTTGACTATAGGTTCAATATTGTACAGAAAATCTCTAGAACTTACTCATCTTGCTTAACTGAAATTTTATGCCTGTTGACTAGTAACTCCTCATTTCTCCTTTCCCTCAGCCCCTGGAAACCACCATTCCACTCTGATTCTATGAATTTGACTATTTTAGATACCTCATATAAGCGGAATCACGCAGTATTTGTCTTTCTGTGACTGGCTTATTTCACTTATCATAATGTCCTCAAGGTTCATCCATGTTGTGGCATATTGCAGAATTTCCTTCTTTTTTTAACGATGACTAATGTTTCATTGTGTATATATATCACATTTTCTTTATCCATTCATCTGTCAGTGGATATTTAGGTTGTTTCCACATCTTAGCTATTGGGAACAGTACTGCAATGAACATGGGAGAGCTGACACATCTTCAAGATCTTGATTTTATTTCTTTCGGATAATCTCAAAAATAGTATTGCTGGATCACATGGTAGTTCTATTTTCAATTTTTTGGGGAACTTCCATACTGTTTTCCATAGTGGCTGTGCCATTTTGCATTCCTATCAACAGTATACAAGGGTTGCAATGTCTCCATATCCTCACCAATTGCTTCCTGTCCTTCCTAAATCTGGTTCTTCAAATTTCTTTTCCACTCTAGGAGCTACCCCGATATTTTCCCCACAAATTTTCTTTTTCTTTTAGTTGGAAAAAGTCAGTTCTGTTGCTTACAACCACAGGGTCCTAATTGACACACAACACTTGCCCCTGGAGAATAGAATCCTTTCTTCCCATCTCAAGCATCTGCTATAATGCTTGTGACCCACAGGGCAGAAGCATAATAGAAATGCAATTCATATCCTGGGAAGTATTCATACCCTCTCCTCAGAAGACTTGTTTTCAATCAGAGTCTGTGACTAGGATGAAGCAAGCAGGCAGGCACCTACGGGGAAAAATGGAAGAAGGGACTCTCATGGCCATGCAAGTGCAGGGTCAGATCCTGAGAGTGAGCATCTCCTGAAATTTTGTGTCATACATGGCTTCTAGCCTCACCCTTGTCCAGCTGTTTTCAGGCTATGTTTAGAGGCAGAGGTTTGTGTCTTCTGTGAGGAAATGTTTCTGGCTGTAGGCCCATAAGACTTCATATTGAACCAATTTTTTCCCAGATACTACAATTTCAAGGCTGCAGAGGCAGTTTTGGTCTGAGGATCTGGAAACATCAGAGGCTTCAAAGGACACTTGAGGATTTTGAGGGATTGCCCAATTAACTCTTCAGTCTCTCTACATTGCTGTCTCGCACTAAGAATTCACAAGGCCTATGTATACAAGTTCCAGAGTGTATACTGGCTGGTGCTTCATCACCACAATATTGAACAATTAGGAAGAGAATGTGCTTCTCAAGTCATTTCACAACCACGAAGCATTTTAGGAAGACCAACAACCCCTGAGGCCTCACCAAAATCAGGGTGGTAAATGTAGTTGCTCCTTGGAAAACTAAAGGGAAAGGGATCAGGAAAGATTTCAACAGGACTTAAGAAGGAACTACTTCATTAGGAGAGTGATAAAACACAGGAGACTTTTAAGAGAGATTGTGAGCCCTTGAACTCCTGGGAGCTTTATAAAAAAGCATATAAAACCATCTCTCCTGTTAGACACTCACTGGCCTTGCTAGATGATTTTGATTCCATAGCTTAAAACTCTCTTTTGGGTGGCTGGCCACACGCCTGGTGAGGGTTCAGAAACATTGTTAACACTAGAAGAAATAACTAAGTTAAAAAATATATGTAGATATAAACATATACAGTGTTCCTATAATGTGACTATTCTGTTTGCCTCATATTTTTTAATATCATGTTGGTGATAACGTCTATTTCATACATTATTGGCTTTTATCTCTACTAAAAGAAGTCCTACAGCTGAAATGTTCCATGGATCAACAGAGCACATATGGAAACGAAATATGCAGGTCTTGCAACTGTAATAAATAGTTTTTGAAAGAAAGAGGTCATTTCTTCACTTCATGCAGGCAGCTGTCACAAGCAGAGTAAAAAACAATTTATTTGAATTAAAACTTTAAAAATATGAGTATATCCTAACTACAATGATGCTATTGTAGGATGGTGCTAAGTACAACACTTCTAAGTAGGATATACATAAAATTAAAAATCAGTGTAGTAGCTTTATCCGAGCACCTCTCTCCATGAACAACTGACTGCAATCCTTAAGAGAATCACATTCCATTGACCCCTTTCTGTTACTATATCTGCTCCTCTTCCTGAATTTCTTTTTTTTAATAGTCACATTTGCTTGTCTCCTCAGAGTTATCTTTTACTTCTTTCTTGCCCTTGTCCCATATTCAATCACTTGCCAAGAACTTTCATTGTTCTCCCAACCATCCCTTCTTTCTACTTTCCCTAAGATGAACTTAGTGCCTCTCACTTAGATTATTACAGTAGCCTCCCAATCCCTAACCATCTTCATCTTCCTTAAACCTTCTTCCAATCTTTTCTTCATGCTCTAAAGCAGTCTGCATGAGGTATGCTCCCCATTACCTCAAACATAAACTACAAAACTCTTTAAATAGCTTTCAAGTACTTCATGGTCTGGCCTTCACTTATCTTTCCAAGCTTATCTTTACCTCTTTCTGCTCATGAACTACTTGCTGTTCACTATTCTGAACTCTCACTTTTCCTCTTGGATAACATTATTCATGCTCTATCCTTACGTTGGAATGCTCTTACAAATCCTGCACAATCATCAAGTCACAGCTAAAATACCACTTCTTCCATGAAGCTTTCCTCAATCATACTAGTTAGAAGTCCTCTGAACATAAAACTATTTCTCTACATTTTTTTTGAGGAAGATTGGCCCTGAGCTAACATCTGTTGCCAATCTTCCTCCTATTTTTCCCTTTTTCTCCCCAAAGCCCCAGTAGATAGTTGCGTGTCATAGTTGTACACCCTTCTAGTTGCTTTACGTGGGATGCTGCCTCAGCATGGCTTGATGAGCGGTACGTAGGTCCACGCCCAGGATCCAAACTGGCGAACCCCAGGCCACTATAGCAGAGCATGAGAACCTAACCGCTACACCACTGGGCTAGCCCCAATTTCTGTACATTTTTGTGAAATAGGTATTACAATTATTTATTCTCACACTTGTGTGCCTGTTAGATCACATGTACCTTAATGGCAAAATCCCTGATTAATTAATCTTCATCTTCTTACATGGTACATGGTAAATTAGCAACATGTCTTGCACACAATAGATAATCAATGAATACTGACGGATATGAATGAATATGTATAGCTGGTCCTTAGGGTTTTTTTTTTACAATTATATTTTCTCCACCGGTTTTACTAAACATTGGCATAACCATTACACCATTTCTTCAGCTATATACATACTCAAGGACTGTATGTACACAGGTCTTAGGTCCTACCCAGGTCAATTAGTCTATTTTCATAATATCATACAAGGAAGGAAAATCTGCCACCTCATTCTCAACTCCTTCTACCAGTCCTGGAAGATCATCTCTTCTAGCCCAACATCAAAATTATTAGTCGAAGTGTAGTTTTCCAGACCTGTGGGGTTGTCCAGTATTCAGAGGACCTCTTGGGAGCAAAGGACCCTCCAGCACTCACCTGGATAAGTGTCACTGTGTTGTCCCTGCATTGGTTACCAATACTGCTCAGTTCTGTGGGTTATTGGACATAGGCAGCCATTTCACCCAGAAATGCCACAGAACTCTGATTTCTGGCAGAAAAAATAATTGCAAAAAAAGAAGTATAATGTTTGTTACACTAGGACTAATGCTCAACATTCCAAATTGATAAAAAAAAATTTGCTCCACTCATTTCTGAAACTCTGATGAGTCAGAAGTTAAAGAAAAGCTTCCTCTGAGCTGTGACTACTACCTACCATTTCCCTGTTTGGGCAGAAAATAAATCAAAATGTTGACTAATGGCAACATTCCTTGAAACTTATCTAATCCTATAGCCTATGGATGGATGCTTTTGTTCTCGATGTAATTGTATGATTTAGAAGGTGAAGTAGAATTTTATCTAATTTTTTAAAAAGCACTTAAATGAAGAGTCTTCCAGAATTCCAAAATTCCCCACAAAAGCCTTATCTTACATTTTTTATTAAATTTTACAATATTAATTTTATCTATTGATTTATTTTTTTGCTGAGGAAGATTAGCCCTGAGCTAACATCCATTGCCAATCTTCCTCTTTTTTGCTTGAGAAAGATTAGCCCTGAGCTAACATCTGTGCCAATCTTCCCCTGTTTTTTGTATGTGGGTCACCACCACAGCATGGTTTGAGGAGTAGCATAGGTCTGTACCCGGGATCCGAACCTGTGAACCTGGGCCGCCAAAACGGAGTGCACAGAACTTTAACCCCTACACCACAGGGCCAGCCTCTACAATACTATTTTTAAATAAATATTACAATTTGTAAATTCTTAAGCTATTTGTTCATTGATACAAAGAACATAAAAATCTCAAAATGCTCCCCCAAAACCTTAAAGTAATTGTAAGTATCACTTACCTGGATTAACTAAGTGAGAGAACAAAAGCAGAGACTATTCATGGATTACATATGAGGAAACAACATCAAAAATAATTGGTAAAATGTTGTAACAGAGATATTACAATGATTTATTAATGAGTGTGAAGGAACAGGTGTTTTTAGAGGGGCACTGAAATTACTTGTGTATCATATGTCATTACATTATTTGAAGAATATTTGTCAATTGGCTGTGTTCCCTTAATGACATTAGCTTTAATAAATATCATTTATATAGATAGGATAAAAACTTTTTCAGTATATAATTATTTCATGGAAAAACACTTCTTTTACAATAAAATATTATATGAAAATTTGACTTTGTTCAGCTTCAAAGTGATTTAATACTAAAGTTCCTAGTGTTAGACCCAAATGAATCCAGGGTAGCTGATTTTATAGTGAAATTATTCTCCTATAAAGGTTGTATTGAAAAATCATAGCTTTTGTCTTTTCGAGGTGGTGTCCCATAAATAAGTTAACAAAGGAGCAAAGAATTTAGTACTGTATTATTTAGGACTCTTTGGTTGCACCAACTCGATAAGCCAACGGAAACCAGCTCTAACTAAATGAGATTTCATCGACGCCCACAACTGAAAAATTCAGGGCATGGCTGACTTTATACCACAACTGGCTTCAGGGCTCAAACAATGTCATCTGGGTGCATTTTCTCTCCACCTCTCACGGTTCTAGGTATTTTTGCCATAAACATCTTTGCTGTAGACATCTTTGCCACAGGCATTTTTGCCACATTTTCGCTGCATAACTAATTGGCCATAAGGCCATTTTGCCATAAAAGATTAAATAACAAAAAATAAAAGAGGGGCATTAGAAAAGACATGAAATATAGAAAATCGAAACAAAATTAAAAGGATTTTATTGCAAAATAAATACAAAATATTTGAATACGTTTAAAACGTATGTAGAGTCATGGCAATACTGTACAAATAACTGATTTTACTTTGTGGGTTATACCTAAGCACTTGTCTTCAAAGTCTTTCGTTCATAGTACTCTACATTTTTTTTTTCGCTTGTTGATTCCTCTCCTCCTTGGGCATTCATTGCACTTTTTCTTTTTTGCTAAAATTTCTTCCTTCATTAAGAGAGGTATTAGTTTCCAAATACTGGGATGCATATTTGTAACTGAGCTTTGTATTGTGTTGTGAAAAGCCTTCTACACTGTTGTTTGTTCTTGGCATATTGTCACATGTCTGTTGACAGATGTTCCCCAAAGTTCTATGAGAAATGTGGAGCTAAGATTTATGTTATATGAAAATTGGAGTACTGCATCAATGGAGAAATGACTCAAACTGTCAACCAGTTGAAACCAAACCATCAACCAGTTATTTTATCTTTTACGGCAAAATTGCTTACGCCCAATTAGTTGTGTGGCAAAAATGCTTGCGGCAATGATGCTTAACTAAACACAATCTCTCACATCTGGCTTCCGCTGTGTTGACTTCAGTTTCTTCTCCACCTATTGTTAAGATGACTTCAGCAGGCCCCTTTCACTACTTCTCTCCATCTTAGAAGTCCTAGCAACAATCTTATAGCATCTCATTTGCTATGATGGAATCACACACCCACTCCTGAACCCACTGCTGTGGTCCCAAGAGAATCTAAGGATATCATTGGTCAGGTCTGAGTCACATGCCCTTCTGAGAGCTGAAGCTTAAGTCAGCTCCACCAAAATCACAGGAACTGCTTGTGGGAAGAGGCAGACCTCTTACTAAAATGGAAGTGGAATAAGTGGATGATGAAAAGTTCAAAAAGCAACAAATAGCTACTATGAGTGAAAAAAACACAATATTGTTAATCAAGGATTGGAAGTAATGCCAATTCTACCAAAACTCTCTAGCTTTGGGCAAGTCACCACCAGTTCTTTTCTGGATCACTGCTTTAGCCTCCTTAGCCACAGTGTAAGCATTGTGTCCTGCTCCAGTCCCTTCTACGCACTGCTCCTAGGATAAAGTCCAAAATCCCAAACAAAGCCCTATGTAATCAGCCTCTGCCTACTTCTCCAGCCTCTTCTCAATATTCTCTCCCTGTTACTTTCTGAGCTCCAAACACCCCGGCTTTTTGTTAATTCCTCAAACATGCCATGGCCTCCTGCAACAGGGCCTTTGCACATTCTCTACCCATTACCTAGACCTCTTTTTCTCCTGTTTGCTTAGTGAACCCTTACTCACCTTCAGATATTAATTCAAACATTATTTCTGCAAGGAAGTTTTTCTAACACCATCCCAGCAGGGTCAAGTTCCCCTATAATACACTCTCATGAAACATATCATTTAACAACACATCACAGCTTTTATTTTATATGTATGTGTGTAAGTTGATTAGTTAATATTTTTCTCCCCCACTAAAATATATTCTCCATGAGGAAAACACTGTAGTTATATTTGCTTACCACTGTATCCCTGTGCCTAGCACATAGTCAATAAATGAAGAAATAAAGACATTTTATGACAATGTGTCTCAATGTCTCATCTTTAAGGTAATGGAGTTGAACTAAGAGATCTCAAACCATCAATTCCAGCTCTTACAATTCTCTGATTCTAGTTAAACATTATAAATGCTTTATATTGTGGGTGGGTTAAATATTTTTAAGTAATACTTCTGAAGAAAGCACTAAAGAAAAATGGTTATTTAGCCAATGCATGTTATAGCTAAAGAGTCAAAAAAAAAAAATCCTTTAGATTAGTGAAATATTGCCATCCAAATATGATGACCAGTGCTCCATTTCCATTGATATAGGATTAAAGACACATCCTCCACCCTCGAATAAGACCATTTAAGTTAGTTTGAAATCACTTTACAAGTGATTATTAAGACCATGAACTTCTTTGGGAGGAGCAGGGCCAAGGTTAACAATATTATGAGGCAAATAAACTTTGTCCTCCCTACCGTTCCTTTTGTTTTCCATTTCTCATATTTTGGGGCCATGCACATCCCACTACCTGTAACAAAATACCCAGAGCCTTCTTTCTCCCCATTGGTTATCCCCACATTAGAGCCCACCTCCCAGTAGGAACTAAGTAATTCCCCTACACACACTATGAATCCCCATCTTCTTCTCTATTGAAACTTACCTGCCCTTGCTCCTAGTTCTTCACAGTCCTGATCTTTAGTGGGTATCAATAGTTGTAATGGGTTATTAACAAGAAAACTCATCCATTCTGATATGTTATATAGTTAATTAATGTTACCTCCCTCAAGATAATAGGGTATATGTCCTCTTAAAGGCTTTTAAGAAATGACAGTAATGGTGGAAATTTCAGGCACCACTGCAGACTGATAAGGGAGATGGATTTTAAAGCATGCGGGCCTCTCATTGATCCTCCAATTATTCCATGTAGGCAGCTGCTGACTCTGCCAATGAGTAAGCCAGTTTCTCTCTGGAGAACTTTATAAACAGCATGAATTTCACTGACATGGGTGAAGCATGGTTCTCCCTGAAAATAACTTCTTTTAAGGTATCATCTATTTATGAAGCTGTGGTTTAGATATTCTCAAGACTGGGACAGCTACCCCTCACTCTGAGATTGAACAGGTCAGCCTGCCCTAGGAGATAGATGAATTTGGACGTGTCTTTGAGTAGCCAGCTGATTTACTTATCATTTTCATTTTGGATTTCAATTCAAGCATAGACACTGCTAGAAATGAAAGAGAACGCTGAAATTTCATGGTGTGCCCTGCTCTCCCAGAACATAATTTCCCCCCTGATCTCTGCATCTCCTGTTGATATCAGGGGGAGTCACCACGTGCAGAGAGGGGAGACACATGCCAGGAGAGGGAAGCCCATTACGTAGCTGAGAGCTAATTTTGCTTAATCTTCTTGATCACCATAAAGAGCATTCTGAGACCCCACAGGATTTAAACAAAAAAGATAAAGATGAAGAGGGACTTCTCAAGCAGAGCTGATGTAACACTTATTTATTAATGTCGTCCATCACAGTGTGTTTACGCGCCTAACCAAAATTTAAAACTGTCTGATTGAGAAGAGAGGAGGCAAACCGATTGCTCCATCAGGGCAAAATGGACTCACTCCATCCCTACATAGTTACACTTGGAAGATGAAATGAAATGATATGAGTACCATATTAAGCACTTAGGCTTCCATTTAAAATGAAAAGAAAGATAAGTAACAACATAAATCTGTGACCTCGGGTTTATCCTTAAATGGAAACCTCATCTTAAGGGAGAATCTCTCCATGCTTAATAGCAGAATTAGTATTAACGGAGTCTTATTCTTCACTTTACTCCAATGCCTTCTGGGGAGGAGGGAGCTGGGAGAGGGCATCCAAAAAGGGCAGAGGAAGAGGGGATTCTCACAGCTGAATGAGAGGAACTTCGAGAGCAGAATCATTGAGTCAGAATATCAGCATTGGAAAATACCTTAAAGGCGTAGTTCAAGCAAGAGGTAGTACATTTTGTGCTTGAATTCTTCCAATGACAGGAAACTCATCACCCCTCAGTCAGCCCATGCTAGTTTTGGATAGCTTAGCATATTACACATTTCTCCATTGTAATATTCTGAAATCCATGCCCTTGTAATTTTCCCTTATTGGTCCTACTCTGCCCCTTGGAGCCAATCACACAGAATGAATCTAACATTTCTTAGAGAGTATGAGCCTTCAAATACTGGAATAGTTTTCTTTGAATATCATCTCCTTTTCTTCCTCGTTGGCTTAATCTTCAGCTTTATAGCTACAATATCATCACTGAA